>NC_062567.1:66088250-66388250 GCF_022837055.1 Prionailurus viverrinus
GACGTTAGATGACCCTTTCTCAACTTGTCAATATCCCTTTTGGGCTTTCCTTCTCTCCATTCCTACTAGGCTACTCTGAGTCTCATGGCATCTTTAAATAATTATGTTTGTTCTTTAAAAAGAGAGAGAGAAAACAACTAAGCTTATCCATGTGGGAAGGCTGGACAAGTAATCCATTTCATACAAAAAGAAGAAGAAGAAAAGAGCCCAGTGTTTTCACAAATCCTTTATATTTCCAGTGTGCTTTTCCAGATGTGTTTGTGGGTCTCACACCATGAACCATGCTTAGAAAAGCAGATCATAGAAAAAGGACAAAGAAGCCCACCATGCACAAAGGAGTAGGAAGACAAGAGGATGCAGCGACTTGGCAGGTCATTCCCAGTGCACCCTGCTTCTCCTGATAAGGATACCTTTGACAGTGGCTGATGCTGCTGTTGACGCACCTCTGTGGCTGCTGCAGAATCGCTGGGGTTTGGGAAAGTAATGATAAGGAACACAATGAATAACTAACAAAGCTCATTTGATGAATGCAGTCATTTGCATTGCAGCGAAAAATAGCTTTGCTCCTGATGGGAGAGTGGCACACCTAGCCACAGATATTATGTGTATCCTTCAATGACATATAAGGGCAATAGTAGACAGGGTGAGAGTTTGGTGGGTGGGAAGTTTTAATTTATCACATTGTAATAATGTGGAAAACATTGACCCAGAAAAGGATTTTTTTTTTTTTTGGTGCTGTTGGATGACTTTTCTGGGTTTGAGGAAAATATTTGTAATCGTAATACCTTCTTTCAAACACCATTATAGTTGAAATTAACACCCCCTGTGTCCTTGATATGGAGGTGCTAAGGGATGACTCACAGCTGAGCTACTTGCCTCCATGCTGCAGAAATGCTGTTTCACCGCCCTGCCCTTCATCTCTATCTTAGCCAATAGGGCAAAAGGAAAGGGTGTTTTGAGTTTATGAGGTTGAATGTGAGGGACTTTGGGGACTCTAAACTCTTTCAGAGGAAACAGTTGGATATAATTATCACTATGATGTGGTTTAGCCACTTGCCCAGAACACAGTAGTGATTTGCAAGTTGACTTGTCCACTCTTATCTTACCGCAAACCAGGAAATATTACACTGTGACCCTCAGCCAACCACGACCTGCAGCTTCACCCCCAGTTTTGATCTACTGCCTGCTGATAAGTGCTGGCTCCTACGTGATAATGCAGAAAGTCCCAGGGGGGCACAGCACTTTGGGGCCAAGTAAAAGTGAATATAAAGTGAGAAATCATTTATTCCACAAATCATTCCTAAAGCATCAAGCGTTCCCTTTTTTGTTGGTGAATTAGTTGTTATTCTGACTGAAAGGTTCTTTTCCCTTTTCAATTACTTAAGCAGAGTATACTGTCTATAACTTTTGATGATCTAACATTCAATCTACACACACATGTGAACACCTGCCAAGTACAAGGTATTATATTTTACTGATAGAAAAATTGAGATAACATTCCTCCTCTAATGGAGGAGAAAAGCATATAAAGAGTTACAACTCTTTTGAGTTTACAACTCTAACGTGAGTCATGCTGTAATTGAAGTATGGGCAAAGTACCATGAGACTACAGAGAAGAAAGAGACAATTTTAGAGACTATCCCCAGAGCAGCTGATTCCCAGAAATGTGGAATCTAAAAATCAGCCAGTGAATATTTACAAAGACCTCCCAACTTAAGTACCTTTCCCTTGGATAGAGTGATTGGATCAGAAGATATTTGGGAAATCTTTTCCTGGACTTACACAGGCGTTAGAAGGAAACTCTTTTTCACCCATAGAAATAAGAGAGTGTTTTCCCTTTAAAAGACTCCAGAGTATTGTTGTCCTCTTATACCAGGCCAAAAACATTGAGTTGAATATGAACTAACTTAACATTGAAGACAGATATTCTTGACTGAACTTTAGCTAGAAAGGTAACCACCAGAAAGACTCAAGTGTCCATTTCCTTTGCTGAAATGTTCCTTTCTTTGCTTGTTCTCATTTAACCCCTACAAATATACAGTAGTAGCCACACTTTCCTAAATAAATTATTAAGTGCCTTCCTTTTGAGGTTTGGGAACTATGATTAACATAGTTTAAACTTTTGGGGTCTCTTCTCCCCACAAGTTTAAAATACACTTAATATAATGTAACCTTTGCCTAAATGCATCACATACAGGGGCGCCTGGGTGGCTCAGTGTGTTAAGTATCTGACTCTTGGTTCAGGCTCAGGTCATGATCTCACAGTTCATGAGTTCGCATGCCATGTCAGACTCCATGCTCATGCTACCGATTCAGTGTTCCTTGCTTCCTGCCCGCAGAAAGGGAAAAATAGGAGAAAAAAGAAAACCTACCCATTTCTTAAAAGCCCTGACCAGCAATGGTAGTTATGGCTTCTGCCTCTTACTCAGTCTGTTGGCAATAACAAGCTGCATGACCACACTTAGATACAGGGGAGGAGTCAGGAAATAGAGTCTCTCTGGCTTAACAGCACTCAGCCACAGCGCCACTCGAGGATAGGGTGACTCTGTGGTAGTAGATAGACATCTTAGCCATAGGTAATAAACAACCTAGGAGCTGGGAAAATGCACAAATAGATAAGACTATGTACACAGAATACAGTCATCTAGCTCTACCAGTATGTAAATTACCTACTTCACAACCCTCCTGATGGAATTAATCATGCACTCTGAGTATTGTTTTCAGGAAGGGTGGTGGTTTGCAGCGACCCCTCTCCCCATAAGAAGCTCCTTGTGCAGAGCTGTGGTGACAGAAACTTTCTTACTGACAGAATGCACCATGTGTCAGACTGCATTAAACAGCTCAGATATTAAAATATGCAAATAGCCAAAGAATAAGAGTATTTTTTCTTCTCACTCTTGATAAGGTTATTTAAATATATATAATTTAAATATATTGGTTTATTTGGTTTAGCTACTTATTGTCACATCTAACAGGTGATTTGTGTGAAACTCAATTTCTAGAATGAATTATTTCTGTTGCCACATCTGAAAATATACTAGGGTAGCTGAATTCAGCTTTCAAAGAAAGGATTTTTTTTCAACTTTGGCAGAGAGGAAGATTTGTGTATTGGTTTGTTTTTTTGAATCATTGCTTTATAGATAGTGGGCATTTAATAAGTATTTGATGAATTTAAATAGGCCTTTTGATGATACTGATGATGGTGATTATGATGATTTTTATACAGAAACTCAGAGATAGTTGTATAGATTAATGAATACAGGTTGAAATTGTTTTAGCTCTTATGATGAACTATATCATCATACTAATAATCATTATTGTGAGTATTATAGAGTGATGATTATAAACATAAATCATTGTTAAAAATATGCCAAGAATATACTTCATTTAAAATAGAATGTTATGCTTTTATAAAAATTTCTTTACAGAAGTCAATTTGCTTTTTTAAGAATACATTTTAATACTTAGGATCCCTTTGTGCATAATTAATAATATATATTTCTAATAAACCTGAGCATAATTGATAGGTGACAAATGATATCATCAGTAAGTCAGTTCAAGAAGTAAAAAGTATATCCATTTAATAGCTGCTATTCTGTAATACTTATTTAAAAGACCCAATTCTATTTGAAATATTTCATATCACACAGTGCTATTTGTTGACCAATGTGACAAAAGACGATAGATAGACTTTCATGGATATGTATTATTTTGCTAGGGCACAATTAACCTCCTCAGCAATGTATTTTCATTTCCTTAAGTTTATTTATTTATTTTGAGAGGGAGAGAGCATAAATGGGGGAGGAACAGAGAGAGAGAGAGAGAGAGAGAGAGAGAGAGAGAGACAATCCCAAGCAGGATCCATGCTGTCAGCCACAGCCCAGTGTGGGGCTCAAGCTCACAAATCACAAGATCAACACCTGAACCAAAATCAAGAATCTGATACTCAAACAACTGAGCCATCCAGGTGCCCCACCTCCTCAGCACTATTAAAATTCACTTCCTTTGGAATTATCCTAAAAAGAAGTATTCTAGGATCATCACCTCTCTCCTTTTCTTTTTTAACCATGATTTACGCTAAGATAACATTAGCTAACATTCATTGAGTTTTTACAAAGAGCCAGGTGTCACTCTAAGAGTTTATTTTATTGTATTGTATATTTTATTTTATGTTTGAAAGAGAGAGCACACGCAGGGAAGGGGGGAGAGAGAGAGGAGGGCAGAGGATACAAAGCAGGCTCCGCACTCACAACAGCAAGCCTGATATGGGTCTCGAACTCACAAACCAGGAGATGAAGACCTGAGTCCAAGTTGCATGCTCAACAGACTAAGCCACACAGGCACCCCTAAGAGTTTTAAGCATATTAACTCAGTTGGTCTTCCCAACAGATACATCAGAATATGAGATAATAGTAATATCACTTCTATCTTAACGACGAGGAAATTGAGGAATAGAACAGTTAAATAGCTTTGCCCATAGTCATCGCACTGCTAACTAGTGGAGTAGGACTTGAACCCAGGAAGTTAAACACCAGAGACCTTGCACTGTGTCACACTAAAGCTGCCTCTCAGAACAACCAACATGTTGATTTTAATGTATTTTTTACATAATATTTTTTGCAGTGTAGCTAAGGAAGCATACTATCACTGAACAATCAATAATCACATGGGATGTGTATTTATTTCATTACTACATATAAAAGACTGAAATGATAGTACCCATTACTTCTCTTTATTTGAAAAATGTTTAATATTTTTTATTTGAGAGAGAGTGAGAGCAAGCAAGGGAGGGAGGGGCAGAGAGAGAGAGAGGGAATCCCAAGCAGGATAAGTGCTATCCCCCACGTGGGGCTAGCCCTGCACGGGGCTCAATCCCATGACCTCTGGGATCATGACCTGAGCCAAAATCAAGAGTCAGACACTCAACTCATGGGGCCACCCCAGTGCCCATAAAATGTTTTTTGATTTTAGAAGATTCTTACTGAGGTAAGGGGGGAAAGTTGTGTTATTTTAATCAGTCTTGTATGTTAACTAAAATACAGGGTTTTTTTTATTAATGCATTCTAGATGCTACTAAAAATACATTCCGTTGAACCATATGAAGTTATCATATTTATGAGTCAAAAAATGGTCACATATTGGCAATTCCACATGGCTCAACTATTGCCAACTGAGTACCCCAAGTATTTATTAAATAATGGGTCAGAAATATTGATGATGACATACTAAGATTCAAAAGGAGTAATACATGATCCTAGTCATGAGGCTTAGCACGTGAGTATGAAACAAGATATACTTACCTGTAAATGTAAATGATATCACTCAGGAAATCTTACAGAGTGAAATCATATCCAGATATCCACCCTAGAAAGCTTTCCCTATAAAACCAATAGAGGTGCAAGGCAAGAAAAAGCTTCCACCCTTTCAGAAAGGACCCTGCAATTTCACTGCCCCTCTCCAAAACACTTGTGCTCCTGCATTATTTCAGTAACCTCTGCTGATGGGCCCCATGGAAGCTGCACACATTCTGACTTTTTCACCCTGATTCAGGCTTGCACTGCTGCTAACAACTGCAGTTATGACTTACCCCCTCCAGGTCAGGCACTGGTGATGTGCCCCAGTCCCCAACCTCTGTATCTCCTCCAGCATCTGACCTTTGTCTCTATCTCCTGTACTCAGTGGAGCTACCCCAGGACCCATGCAGATGCCTTGATAGGATTCATCCTACTAAGTGGTCAGGTTATAAATATTATATAATAAAATCTTTCCAAGTAACCAAAACACTTAATGCTGCAATTTGAAGGAGAGAGGGTCTTTGAGAAATGAGAGTGTTTGGAGAAAACTTCAGTGGGTAAGCTTTGAATGAAGTTTGGAGCAACTGGTAGTCAGAATTTGGATGACTGGAAAAGTAAAAGGATATTCAGGCTGTGGAAACAGTGGAGTGAAAAGAACAGCACAGAGGGGTCCATGATCTGCCCAGGGGATAAGAAATCATCCCGCTGGAACAAAGATTTCACATAGTCAGAGGTAGAAGAGAAAGATGAATTTGGGTCAAGTCTTCAATGTTGAGCTGAGGGCAAGTCACAGCCACTAATGAGCACCACATTCTGAGCACCTGCTCTGTGCCAGGTATTTGGCATATGACCTCCAATTTTGGCAAATTGGAGAAATGGATTGTCAGTTATATGGATAAACTGAGATCAAGGGGGGTAAGGATGTTACCAAAGGCTAAATGTTAAAATTATTTCAGTTAGTCACTCTTAAAGCATTTACTATGTAACAGGTTTAGCTGTAAGTGCTTAATAAAAATTAACTCATTTAAACTACACAACCCAGTGAGGCAAGTACTTGTATTATTGTTGTTTTCATCTTCTCTTGGCATTAAATGAAGTACCTAGGGGTTACCTAATTTGCTCAAAGTCTCACAGTTGACAAATGGTGGAGCCAGGATTCAAATTCAGGGTCTGTATTCTTACCTGCTCTGCTAATAGTTGTAAAACTAAGGGATAGAGGGACACCAAAGGTTGTGAGCGAGACAATTACATAAGCGAAGTGGCAGACATATTATTAAATACTTAAGCGGGAGGTAGATGGAAGATTACATCCATAATTTTAATCTGAGTTGATTGGGGCCCAGGTTAGAACAGTATTGCTAAGGACAAAAAGAGAAAAAAAATGTAAAAAATATTCTGAAGGAAGGATAAAGCCCATGTGAGAACTAATTGGATATGAAAGTTAAGTGGGAAGGAGTGACCTAGGATTCTAAGAAATGCACCTGGCAAGCTAGAATTATGATACAACTATCTGAAATAGGAAACAAATTACAGGAAACATTTTGTATCAGATTTTGTGCCCAGGCTGGAAAATCCAAGTAGAAATATCCAGTAAACCACTGGAGATAGATACCTTGAGTGCCCATTTTATATTTAACGTACTTCTGTTGTATTCAATAGTGTGTTTGTGAGTTTGTTTCTCCTCCCTAATGCCTGGCACTGGGCCTGGTAGCATAGTAGAAGGTCGATGAATATGAAAGAATGACTAAAAAATATGCAGATAATAAAGATAGCTATGGCCTTGAGTCTGTAAAGAAAATATCAGAACAATGAGGACCAAATGCCCAATTTCTTTCTTCTGGAGATTATGGTCTCAGCTCCACCGTTTCCTAATAGAATCTAAAACTTGCAACCTATGATATTGTAGAGTAAAATAAATTACTAGATGTTTAACAAAATATTACCTTAGAATTCTCTTAATGGTTTAGTAGTTGAAATCGATACATGCCTATTACTTTCGTGTCTTTAATTATGTTTATCTAGAGTCCTTGATTGCGAGGCTGTAAGTGGTGTGGAGAAACAGATTCTTTGCAGCTCCAAACGGTACCATAGGAAACTCTCATAGGAACATTCCCATATTGAAAGTGACTCTTCTCTCTTGATTATAAATAGCAATGTGGGGGCGCCTGGGTGGCGCAGTCGGTTAAGCGTCCGACTTCAGCCAGGTCACGATCTCGCGGTCCGTGGGTTCGAGCCCCACGTTGGGCTCTGGGCTGATGGCTCAGAGCCTGGAGCCTGTTTCTGATTCTGTGTCTCCCTCTCTTTCTGCCCCTCCCCCGTTCATGCTCTGTCTCTCTCTGTCCCAAAAATAAATAAACCTTGAAAAAAAAAATAGCAATGCGTTTTGACCCCTTGTGGTCTTCTGAATCTAAACCACCCTGAGAAGTAGATTGATGGCACAGTATTAGCAGTTCAAATTTTACTGAATTTTTTTTTTATTTCATACATAATGTCATGAGAAGTATGGTTCCTCTTCTATGCTTATAATGTTTGAGATATGTTAGAAGCCTGGAACTTTCGAGTCTTGAACAGAATACTTACAGAGCCTTT
This sequence comes from Prionailurus viverrinus, assembly GCF_022837055.1. NCBI lineage: Eukaryota > Metazoa > Chordata > Mammalia > Carnivora > Felidae > Prionailurus > Prionailurus viverrinus. The sequence continues at coordinate 66,096,134 of NC_062567.1, forward strand.
TCTACTTAATTCCCTTTGCTCTCTTCTCCCTCTGTTTTCATCTTTTGGCCTCCAGGGGTATATGTTGTCTGTACCATTCATTTGATGTGTACCACTTGGTATTTCAGGCTTTCCTTTCATGCATAGAGAATTTCAGCTCCTTCAGGAAACTGTGTCTCAAGCCTCTAAAGATTCTCCTCAGTGCCTACAACACCCCTGCACACACACAGGATGTGTCTGAATGCCATTAATGGTTGACAGCCTTTTGAGGCCTCAGAGTGTCTTGAAAACAGTCTTTTAGTATCCCCTATTAGTTGATCATTATGATTGTAATAACTTGTATGTAAAGAAACAAGACACTGACATGAAAATGACCTGTAGAAATGTGGTTGGAAAACACAGTCCCTCAAGGGTTGCTGCAACACAATCTCTAATTTGTTTCTCTTTACTAGGTTGACTTTAAATTCATACTGGATGCTGTTCTTTGCAAAATTGACTGAAACAGTTCATTTTCACAGTATATATATGCACTGCTAAAGAGTCAGCTTAGCAAACCAGGGGTAGAATCATAATTAGAAATTAAAATCAGGAGTTTTGTATCGCACGCTAAGTCATTGGATGAGACCTAAAATGAACTACGTTTAAGTGTCATCCCTTATAAAAACTGAATTAGGGGACCACTCAGAGGACCTTGTTACTTAGCAATGCTTCACCCATTTGGTCCTCTTCCAATGTTTATTTTTGCCAGGTGGGACCAGCTACACTGTCTTCCCTTCAGACTGTTTCTCTCCCAAGAACAATTGAAAGCTCTGGTCTATTCTGAGAGTTCTGTTTGTTTTATTTATAAAAGGCTCCTCTTATCCAGGTGTTTCACTCTTGCAGGAAGGTGGCACCTTGTCAACAGCTCCGATAGTGAAGGAAAATTGACAAGTCTGAACTCCTAATGTCCTCAAACTACCTGTTAATGATTGTGGTACCCATGCCTGCCTGGCGACCTCAATCTCCAATTAAGCATCTGTGGAAGCTGGAAAGCAGCCCTCTTAATTGGGAAGCTGAAGATGCAAGGCAGGTTGCAATTTCTGCCAAGACATGTATCAGTCTGGCCAAGCTTCCTTCCCTGGCCCTTACACTTGCATTACTGTTTTGTTATCCTGCAGTTCCCCAATTCTGCAAGCTAGGGAGGTTATTTGGCGAACATCTGAATATGCAGAAATTATTTTTCACGAGGAACTTTCAGCTCATAAATAACCTCCTACTGAACCAGGATCCGTGACGAATTTAGTCCTAATTGCACCTTATTCTTACCCTTCCCCCACAGCTCCCATTAAGATATATTGTCTAGGACACATGCAGGAGATCTGTTTGCAGCTATCTTTTACATAGAACTGATTGTTTAATTGCAGATTAAAGATTAATGCAAGTATAATGATTCCATGAGGACACTTCAGACAAAAGCATCCTGCATCAGGCTGCCTGCCTCCATTTTTCAATTTGACCATAAATTTGGCTGGGAATTAAATAGTAAGTAACCGTGATTGCAACTCTGGTCTCTGAAGGCACTCACGGGAATGAAAATAAATGAACAGGCTCTCACACAAAGCATGTTTCATTATGGTCATTAGTGGGCAGATTCTCAGCAGTATTGAAGGTGAAATTGTCTAGAAGAGATGTTGGCACATGCCTGTTAAGAGGAGCTAAAAAGTATGGTGGAAAGTATGGAAGCAGTCTTGGTTAGGGAAGGATTGCAGCATACTTTTTGGAGCTTAATTCTTTTTCTTTATTAGCGTTGTTTAAAAGGTTTGGGGCATTAGCGGTTGGTTACTTGTGCTACAGAACCACATAAATGTAAGGTTATTTTGTATAGGTTCAGAATTGGTATGGCGTAGAATACACACATACATATAAATGATGGTTATTTGCCAAATACACCAACCCTGCATAAAACAGCCAAATAAAAATATTAGAAGTAAATGTCACATCGTATGAAAAGCCTACAGGGGTTTTTGCCATATATGTGGCAATGATTTTAATTGAGAAATGCTTGTCTTTAAAATTCTCTTACGTTTTGCAAGTAAGAGACCACTTTTTCTTCAACCTTTGGCTTTGTGACATGTTCATCCATTGTGAGAGAATGAGATTAAATTTATTTCATCACTTTATTCTCTTATCAGTAAGCAAATTAACCTGCATGAATGTAAATAAGAGGACAGATCTGGCTGCTCTAGTCTTTTTCTCTTGACCACTGGCTTTCTGCCTCAAAATAACATATTTCATCCCATAGGTACTTTGAATGATTTTACTCTATACAATATGTTAAATAAAGATCCCTGCACATAGACTAGTTTGTTTGAAGTATGCTGTTATTTGGGAAGCTGGGTTTTACAAAAATTCCTTATAAAAGAATTCACATTTAATGGAAAAGTTACTTCTGTTCCTATTACATGTCGATATGTTCTAAAACCTTCTTATCTATTGATAATTTACATGGAGCCAAGACACAAACTAAAGTCTGACAAGACACAAACTTCCCTTTGTGTTCTTCAGTCTTAAAGTCCCCTTACATGAAGGAACAAATACAACTGTGCTAACAACAAATACCAAATAATGATTGGGTCCAAAAAGCTAAAATGTTGTGTAATCCCAATGAGTTTGGTCCCTTAAGCACACCCCCCCACACACACACACACACATACCTGCTGTTCATGATATCCAGGGAGCTCACCTGAGAAAACTGATGGAGCTATGATAAATCTTGATAAACTTTTTGCTACCATATCGCCTCAGAAACATATCCAATGCCAAGGCTTAAGAGTTTGTAGAGATGTTCCAAGTTAGAATTCTAAGGGGAAATGAGAGTTTTTAGTTTCTAATGAGTCAAGAAAATAAGAACCAAAGCAATCCCAATCTTGTTTCCCAAAATAAAAGCAAGCAATTCTGAAAACACAAAATATTTTTTGTTTCTGTTTTAAAACTCATTCAACTATTCAACATCATAATTTACATGAAGATTTCGGAATAAGAAGTAGTGACTTTTACCAATGGCATATTAATGAGATACAGTTGGGGACAATGGCAGACAAAAAGGATATGATCATATCCTGACTTGGATTCAATTGATGCACAGAGGAAAGGTTGACTTCTTCTTTTTTTTTTTTAATTTTTTTTTTCAACGTTTTTATTTATTTTTGGGACAGAGAGAGATAGAGCATGAATGGGGGAGGGGCAGAGAGAGAGGGAGACACAGAATTGGAAACAGGCTCCAGGCTCTGAGCCATCAGCCCAGAGCCCGACGCAGGGCTCGAACTCACGGACCGCGAGATCGTGACCTGGCTGAGGTCGGACGCTTAACCGACTGCGCCACCCAGGCGCCCCAGGGTTGACTTCTTCTTGAGATTGGGGCAGTATTGGTTTGTCAAGAAACTATGGTAGATGACGTGGTATTTTTTTTTTTCATTTCTTTTACAGTCTAATAGATCAGTGAATATAATTATGATAGTTCTTATGATGATATATCTATCCATTTTTACTTGGTTCCATAATTACTTCAAAATTCTACGGCTTAGAAAATGATTGAGTAACTTCTCATGTGCATAGGATTATTTTATGAAAGAGGTTAACCGGATGCTCACCATTTTCACTGAAGAGTGAGCAAGAAGAAATAGTTTAAATTGAAGTCACCAGTCTCTAAGTTGTGTGGGAATCATAATCATTGACATCATCATGTGTTGAACACCTCCCTATACATGAGTTCCTGCTGTCCACAGAGAAAAGCCCCTCCTCTCTGCAATGGTGGTTAGATACCACAAAGGCTAGACACAAGAAACTCCAAAATGCACATTTGTATAGATCTCTTTATAGAAACATAAATATAGACATGTCCCTTTGTTGAGGATTTCAATAAATATTTTACATTAAAGGAAATGAGAGTCTTAAAAATGTGAGAAATGTGAGAATTCACATTGCACATATTAAAATGCATTTTCCATCCTTAAAACCAGTCGTTTGATCCACCTGACTGTTTTATCCACTGAAGAACTTTCCTACTACATGTGAATGAACATCAGTGATCCATAATTTTCTAAAACTAAATCAAATGACATAGTGTCATTTCTGTGAACCAAGATAGTTCATCTCCTGTGACCATCTCATTCTTTGCATATTTTAAGTGTATATGTTTCATACTTGTGATACATTAGCACAGTAGTTTTCTTCTCTAAATTATTATGAATAGAAGTTCAAGGGTATAATTTTGGATGTGTCAGCAATTCTTCTCTCAGTCACAATAGCCATCTCTTTTACCAGGCACCTGTTGAGAGATCAGCTGACCTATTTATGGCCTCAGTGGCCTTGGTGTCCTGAAACGAGGCCAGTTTATCAATGCCATTTTAGTTTTGATCCTGTTCACAAGACATGAATCTGACATTAGCTGGGTGCTACGTCATCCAATGCCTGGGATATTATAGATGGTTAAGCTATATTGGAATTGAGATTTGGAAATCTTGGATAAAATTTACTCCTTCCCCTTTGCTGTATATCTACCTATTATACTAAGAACTTATATTTTTAGTAGAGTAACAGATCTTGCTGGTATTTTGGTCTTTTTGAGAGTGATCTAGCTGAATGTCAAAACATGACATATTGGAAAGGTATAAAGTTGTTAGTAAGTAGGTTTTATTTCATAGCCTGATGCTCCTTGGGAGGTTTCCATGTTTGCACCTGTGCCCAGTGTAGCTTTAATGAAGATAATAAAAACAAACTAACAAAACCAAGATTTGCTATTTGGTTGTTTCTCAATGTCAGACTCAGTTACCAAAAAGAAAACTTCTGTGTAAATGTTACATAATTTCTTAACTCCTCCCCTGGAAGATAATCTTTCCAGATAGTCAACATAAAGCAAAATAGAGAAGGAAAAGTAGAAAGAGACACTTTGTTCAACTCAAATGGGAGCTCTAGGTTGGTAATGCTGATACTCTGTGGCATAGAGAACAGATAAAATTTCAAGCAGGACTAAATGGAGATGATAAAAGATTTTTTTTATTTATTTTTTAAAAATTTTTTTTTCAATGTTTATTTATTTTTGGGACAGAGAGAGACAGAGCATGAACGGGGGAGGGGCAGAGAGAGAGAGACACACACACAGAATCGGAAACAGGCTCCAGGCTCTGAGCCATCAGCCCAGAGCCCGACGTGGGGCTCGAACTCACGGACCACGAGATCGTGACCTGGCTGAAGTCGGACGCTTAACCGACTGCGCCACCCAGGCGCCCCGATGATAAAAGATTTCAAAACATGACTTGATAATTATTTTGTAGGATAGACAGAATTCTCATGATGTCAGGCAAAGAAAATGTAAAAGCCAAAGTGGAATCTTAAATTACAAATAAAGATTTTTTTCCAGTAGGTCCTGTTTCAAAATTATCTTCATTTTGTTCTCCTCTGTATAGAGGAAGGTGAGCTGCACATGACAACAGACATAGTGGTGAAAGGAAACACATGTACCCCAAAAGATGTTTATTCTTCAGCTTCCACCAGTGCCTCATATTTCCACCATGGCAGTTGATCTCCTGTCAGCCAAGTCCGAATCTTTGTTTCTGCCAGTGTGTCACCCATCAAAGCAGGAGCACCTCCTAGACATGCCTTCTTTACTCTTTCACTCCAACCACACTTATTTAGACACTCAGCTCAGCAGCTTATTTCTCTAACCTTCAGATGCTCTTCTTTCCAACATAGACTGTAGAGTATGACAAAATTAATCTTAAGCATGAAGCAACTTATGCTTCTCTGTCAAAACCATATTGCCTATGCGACCTACCCCAACTCACTAACCTAGCATTTAAATCCTCAACTTACTCCTTACTACCTGTCCCTGTTCCCTCCATGTTAAATTAAAACTCAAGTCTGGCAAATGGTCTTGTCACCTCAAGTCTTCCTTCCTGTGTGTCATTGATCCAGCTGTCTTTCCCAGACTTTTCCTTTATTTACCATTGAAAAACATTCTCTTTAAACCCTCCTTAAAAACAAGCTCAAACCCAAGGCTTCCATAGAGTTTTCCTTGATCATCAGTAACCTTGAGAGTTTTTGAAATTCCTATAGCACTGATGGTTTGCACTACTAATTTAGCATTTAGAACATGCTACATTATTGTTTCTCTTTTTTGTGTACATGCACTATCTCTCCAAGTAAATTAAAAGGTTCCCAAGACAGGGGCGCCTGGGTGGCGCAGTCAGTTAAGCGTCCGACTTCAGCCAGGTCACGATCTCGCAGTCCGTGAGTTCGAGCCCCGCGTCAGGCTCTGGGCGGACGGCTCAGAGCCTGGAGCCTGTTTCCGATTCTGTGTCTCCCTCTCTCTCTGCCCCTCCCCCATTCATGCTCTGTTTCTCTCTGTCCCAAAAATAAATAAACGTTGAAAAAAAATTTTTAAAGGTTCCCAAGACAAAATGCATATTTTATACCTATTCACCCTTCTAGTATCAATTACATTGCCCTACTGAGATTGGCCATTTTCTGCATGTTTGTGGATGAAGGATCAATTTACCAGGTTAAGAAGAAAGAGTTGATTATAGGGGCACCTGGGTGGCTCAGGTGGTTAAGTGTCTGACTTCGGCCCAGGTCATGATCTCGTGGTTACTGGGTTTGAGCCCCACGTCGGGCTCTGTCCTGACAGCTTGGAACCTGGAGCCTGCTTCAAATTCTGTGTCTCACTCTCTCTCTGTCCCTCCCCTGCTTGCTCTCTCTCTCGCTCGCTCTCTCTCTCTCTCTCTCAAAGATAAATAAACATTAAAAAATTAAAAATAAAGGGTTGATAATAATACCTTTTATCTGTAGAGGGCATCTGAGTTTTATCAGTTTTTATGCTTTTTGACTGCATGTAACAATATACCCCACCAAAGGTAGATTAAATAAAGGAGTTCAAGTTCATTTTGATCACATCAAAACATGCCAAGAATAGTTTTTCTCAGCCTGGATCAGTGAATCAATGATGTCTAGGCTTTGGGTTAGCTTCCCTGTCTTTATCTCAACCATCTCTTCATTGTCACAAATGGCTGCCACGGCACCAAGCATCATGTCCTCATGTACCCAAACCTAATATGGAAAGACAAAGAAGGTGTTTTTCTTTGTCATTTCTCTCTCTTTTATCAAGATGAAAAACCTAGAAGTACCTCCATAGTTTCCCCCCAGGAATAGTTTAATCCAGTGTAGGATTAAGTGCCTGTCTCTTTGCTATTAAGGAAGGTGGAAAAGAAGTACCTAAAATATTCTGCCTCTATCAGGACAGCTGGGGTTCTACAGAAAGGAAGAAGGGAATGGATTCTGGGTTGGCAACCAAAAGTATCTGTCACCAGGTAAGATTCAAAGTCAAGTAACAATCATGAAGAACCTACTGTGCCATGATCCATACTAGTTGTTTTCACATACAGTAAAATTTTGGTTTATGAGCATAAGGTATTCTGCAAACATGCTTGTAATCCAAAGTACTTGTATATCAAAGTGAATGTCCCCATAAGGAATAATGGAAACTCAGATGATTCGTTCCACAACCCAAAAATATCCATATAAAAATGATTACAATACTGTAATATGATACAAAATAATACAAAATATAAAGAAAAATTAATTAACCTTTGAAAACCTTCATGGCTGGTGTGAGGGAGACAAGAGAAGGAGGGTTATTGTGTAGGATGACTTTCACTATCACTGATGGATGTTGACTACAGTGCAGTATTAATAAACTCTTGTCATATACTGTATTTGATGTAACTGGAAACAAGACAGCAGAGGAAAGGGTCTATATCTGCAGGCAGCCTGACCTAGAATGAATCAGAACATTTGTAAACTTACTCTTGTATGGAAAAGCAAAGGACCGTCCATAGGTGCTTTGAAGTGACAAAAAATACACTAGTCTCAGTTGTGGGCACCTTCCAACGTTCTGAAAAGTCACTGATTTCTGCCAACCATCATGGCTTGAGACTGAGCATCTGAGCATGGGGGACGATCCTCCATAATGCTACAGTGAACAAGCAAGAGAGAGAGAGAGAGAGAACCATTGGCTCAGTTGTGATCATTTGGCGTTCAGTGTCGTATTCCAAGACATCACTCATTTATCAATTTATTTGAAATTTATATCAATTTATATCAAATTGATTAGAAATGTTTGCTTGTCTTGTGGAACTTGCAGAATAAGTTACTTGCAATCAAAGTTTTACTGTATGTGGAGTTATTTATTTCTGTTAGTAATCCTGCGGGATTGGTAGTATTCTCCATTAGCATTTAAAGAAGCTAAGGCTCAGAGGGGTTAGAGAGTTACCAAAATCAGGTAAGAGAGAGGAGATTTAACTCCACCTTATACAGCCAAGGCCGGGATGTTTCCTACTGTACCTCAGCTGAGTCTCAAGGCAGAAAATTTTAATGATAGGTAGAGAAGAAAATCCCTAACCAGAATAGGACGAGGAGTGTTATCTGATATCTAGCGTATCTGGTATCTAGTAGGAAGGGAACAAGGGACAGAAGAAGTGAATTGGCTTCCTGAAAGTCAGGCTTCTTAGCAGGGAGTGGGAAGTGGTGGCATGCATCGGAGTTTAGGCAAGGATCAACTCTATATTGATAGGAATATTGAAGAGTTTTTAAAACTTTTCAAAATTATATAATTATTTCTACTTAAATGAGCATAAAAACAACTTCCTGAGAAACTTTATCCTGACATCAAATGTATAGTATTTGAGAAGCAGCCATGAAATAGAATTTTTCAGGAGATATAATTTATGTAGAATCTGAAGAATAGCCTGTGGTTTGGCTGTGCTTTCTTTTAACTATTCTAAACATTTTATATTTTGTCCTCTTTGTCGAAGTGTAGATAGTAGATGTCCACTATAACCACAGTTTATGATTTTTTCTTTACTTTAAAATTTTGCCTTTTAAGGTTATCCAAAAAGCAGCAATTTATTTTCATTCTCTCAATAAGCTTCCATGAGACTTCAAAGAGAGGTATCTCAAAAAGAATGAAAAATAGTATGTGTCTCTTTTGAGATTTCTTTGGATTCTTATGGTGCCTTAGGACTTCTGTAGAAGAGCAGCATCCTAAACATCTTTTTTTCTCTTTCTTTTTCTTTTCTTTTTTTTTTTGAAGCAGTTGGGGAAAAGAGAGGAGAGGGTGGCTGAGATTCCTCCCACCCCCCATCTAGAGAGCTTCAGAGCAGTGTGTAGAATTGATGTATGACATGCTGTTCCTTTGTAAAAGCATCAAGAATATTAAAATACTACTATTATCTGTGCTTAGCCTCAAGCTTTCTTTAATGATCCTCCCAGATCTTGCAGGAACTCAGACTAAATCGAATGTATGAGTTCAAATGATAGCTACACAGTGACAATTAATGGTTCTTGTCAGGATCCCTCCATTATGGCGTATAACTGCTAGTCTTTTTTCTTCTCTTAAAGGTTCTGGGGCAGCTTATTAAAGCATCTAATCTTTGCTCTGGTATGCCCTCTCAAAAGAAAAAAATAAACAACTAATCAAGTAGGCATTCTTTGTGGCTTAATTCTGAGTCCAGTAGACACACATTGCATTTATCTGAAGAAAGCCCTCTTTATCTGGCATTTGAACTTATATCCTTTTCATTTATATTTTTTGTGCTCATTTTTTATCTTTGTTAAATTTTATTCTCTCTCCCAGGCTGAAAAACTGCATTTGTAAAGTATCTAAATAGATGAAAATAGCTCAAGAGTTTTCTTTGTTAGATCCTGCTCTTTTTGTTAGGCCCATCAAAAAAGTTCAACAACTTATTTTTAAAAGAAAGACAATAATGATCCATATTATATAGAAAACTTGTAAATGTCCTATACCAAAATTGAAGAAGTGTTAGTCCTGATAACTAGATTCTCTTGCCCTGCTATAATGTGAAAGAGAAGAGATTTTTGGAAATACTCCCATAATCCTAAGAGATCAAAGCAAATCCATGTGAATTTTTGAACTTGAATTAACCTTAATCAAAATGGCAGGATGGAAGAGATCATTTACATTTGCTGGCTTCTTCTACTATAGTCACCTCTGTAACCTGATATTGTCAACCTCGGTGTCTTTTCTCATTTTAGTAGAGTAACTAGGGGTTTGGGGTCAAATCCCGACTGTTCATGAATTAGCTATATGACTTGAGATAAATCACTTTAAATTGCTGTATCTGTTTCTCACCCACCCAAAAAGTACATACTAGAGGGATCATCCCACCACAAGGAGCTTTCTTACCAATTACACGGTGCCTGCATACAAGAAAAATTTAACACTTGATGACTACTAAATGCCTAATTAGTTGGAACTGTTAGAATTATTTTTTTCCATATTTTCATGTCACTTAATATAACCTTGATATATATATATATATATATATGACCTTGTTATCCTTAATATCAATATTATCAATTATCAAGGATAATATCAATATCCTATATATAACCTTGATATCCTTAATATAATCCAAGGAGCAGGTAGATTTCTATCACCCAAATTTGCTACAAACTTCCTGTGTGACTTTGGACCACCCCTCTAATCCTGTTTCCTTAACTCTAACACAAAGTTTTTTGGTCCAAATATTCTTTTCAGGCACATTGGCATTTTACTGTGAAAATCATCCTAAGACAATAAACACCAGAGAAAAGAATGTGGTAGATCAGGAGTGCCTACACACCAGTCCACCAGCGACTTTTTGTGTTCTTTCGGATTATATCCTCCTTCCAGCCATCCAAGACTGGTCCCTACCATGTTCCTCAAGTCTCACTGTCTAAGCGTGTATCTCATGCCTCAAAACTGACCCCTTTTCTCCAAACCCAACCTCCTCCTGGAAGAATATACTTATCCAGGATCCAAGTTTCTTAACATCTTAGTATTGGCACTACTTGACCTGATTAACTCACCCACAGTAAAATACAGTGAATGTTTATTAATATGTTTCTATTCCCAGACAAGATATATGCTTTTTTTAAACGAAGGTGGAGGTAGGAGGAGGAGAAGGGAGGAGTTTTGGGTAATAGCTTCCATGCAGAAGAAGCTATTGAGGGAACAGGAAGAAGCCTGTCTCTGGGTGGGCAAAACTACATCATCCTGTATTTGGTTGTAAGCCAAATCTGACAGCCTATACCCCTTACTTGTCCCAGGATGACTAGATGCTAGAGATTGACTGACCCTGTGGGGTAATTCTGGTACGGAAATGACACGTCAGGAAATTCTTGGCAAGCCAGGACTCACTAGATGTGTTACTATTCTTACTGCCACCTGTTTCCTAAGCTACTATGTGTGTTTGCTTTGAAATAGCATTAAAGGCAAGGCTGTTTAACAATTCCTGTATCTGCCGTTGCTATCACTTAATCTCAAAAATAACACTTAACCAGAAATATATGTAAAGGTTTGCTATTAAAATATTTTTAAAACTTAACCCTTGATGAGATAAACTAAGATAAAATACCATTTAGAAGAGAGAAGAGAAAACCAAAAGGTGACTGCAACTTTTAATATTATGTGGTGAATCACAACCAGTAGTGACCAGCTGGTTCTCCCCCTGCTGTCCACATGGACCTATGTTTTAACATAATACTATTTTTAAAAAAGCACACATTATTTCAACTCTGTTGTTGAAAGTGTCCATGTACAGCCCAGATGACCCCTTGGCATAGATGCTGTAAATGTTACACAGAATGACTTCCAAGGTCCATTCTTACACTGGCAAATAACTTCGATAAGACTCCTATTCTGATAATTCCACTGTTTGAAATGCTTCTTGAATTGGGTTAGAGATAGAAAAACTAAGAAAAATATAACTTGTTGCATATAAATCTTAGATTTGGAGTCAATCCAACTGGGGTTCAAATCCCATTGCTTACAAATCTTCATTGTGCAACATAAACAGAAATATACAACATTTATCTCTTTTCTCATTTGAAAAGCAGGTGTAGTAATTAGTGTCCAATCTAAGAGAATTATTGCAAAAATTGAATGAAACAAGATTGTACGTGATGCATCATGCTCAGTGCAGAGTAAAATCTCAATTAATGAGGCTTTATTATTTGGGTGGACAGTCTATTTAGAGATTGCAAGAGAAATGGCAATAGCATGGAAAGGCAGTCGCTGGGAGAATATGGGGGATGGCAGAGAAAGAAGGAGGCAGGTTAACCAAGATGGGAAAGTGGAGAATAAAAATGGGGAAAAGAAACCAAAGTAAGAGAGGTGGGGAAAACTTCCTGGGAAAGACAACTCAGGATCAAAGCCTGGTCCATATAGTGGCCTAGTATCTGTCCAGTTACTGTGAGTCTATCCGTCACTCCTCTCCCCCCTGCTCACTGCTCCCCCTGCTGTCCACAGGTGCACAGAACACTTAACCTGTGAGCCTTTGCGATGACTATTTCTCTCCTTGAGTTCCTCCAGAAAGATATATTACCATTCCTTTATCTCTTAATTAAATCTTTGCACAAATTTCTGGCACCTTCTCACTGAGACCTACACAGACCACAAAAAGAAAAATTACAACTCCCCTCCCCGACTTTCAGCCCTCCTGTGCTTCTCTGTTTGCTCCATAACACTTAGCAAATAATTACCTTTCTATAGCACTTAACCATCTATTGGTTAGTAGATGAAGTATTTATTATATTTATTGTCTGTTTGCCTCACTAAAATGTAAACTCCATGAGGTCAGGGATTTTGTCTGACTTGTTCATCTGTATCACCTCAATGCCTAAAACTGTCTGGCACCTACCTGGCTGGTGCTCATTGATTTCTCTCTCTGTCTCTCTCTCTGTCTCTCTTTAATTCATAAATGAAAATGGAGGGGGACAAAAGGAAGAGGAAACTAATCTCAGACTCAGGAAAATTATTTTCTAATTATTTTTGTTTCAATTAATATTCCCAGTGCTTTGATAGGAGCATAACATTACACACTAGAAAGAGCTCAACATCTAATTATATTTTAAATTATAATTGTTAGCTTTGAGTTTTAATAACATCATTTGCCTTCTCTTCTACTGTAACTAACTCTAACTAGACCTAGAACTTGAAATCGTATAAGCGGGGAACCTCAACTATATGTGGGACGCCTGAGTGACCCAGTTGGTTAAGCCTCCGACTCTTGATTTCAGCTCAGGTCTTGACCTCACAGTTCATGGAATCCAGCCCCACATTGGCCTCTGCACTGACAGCAAGGAGCTTGCTAAGGATTCTCTCTCTCCCTCTCTCTCTGATCCTCCTCTGCTCATGTGCTCTCTCTCTCAAAATAAACTTAAAAAAAATGTTTAATGTTGTGATCTCTAAAATGTGCTGGTTTCCAGAAATTTGCTGATTATACAAAATACCTATTTACTTATTGGGGTATACACCAATAATATAATTCATAAGGCTTGTCTCTTGACATCCAGTAGAAATATCTGAAGTCCTGGTGTCTAGCAAATAAACTGGTGGTGGGAACAACTGGTGTAGACAAAGCACAGGTTTTGTAACATTTCATCCCCCTTTCCTGTGTCATGTTCAACCGCCTTATGAAGTAGGATGAAGAATGCCTACTAACTAAGAGGTGCGCCTTTTCTCAAATAGGGGTTCTAAAGCTGAGAAAGTAGTTCCTTGTTGGATGAACATAGCAATTGACTTTTATAGCCTTTTAGAAAATACATGTGTTTGTATCCTTTTTAAACACATCAAGAAATACATTATATATGAATGAATGAATGAATGAATGAATGAATGAATGAATGAGAAATGAGTCTGCTGTGTTTCTTTCTGTATGCGGTCACGTCAAAAGCTCCAAGTGGTTAAGTACTCTTTCCAGAACAAATGTTACAAGGTAGTATTATTAATCTGGTGATGTTTCAGAGCCGTTTAGTCCTGTGAAAGTATATTGTCATCCCTTCGCCGTTCCTTTATCTAGCATTCTAAGTCCTGCCCCAAGTCAGCAATGCAGTGAAGTGTTCAGATAATCTGCCTGGAGCAGAGCATTTTGAGAAAAACAATATGGAATTTCAAGCAATTTTTAAATTCATATCAACATTATTTTGGCTGTTCTTTATTAAGGTGCCTATTATAGCCATATATAGGCCTCATTTCTTGAGGAAGATACAGAAAATTTAAATTTAGAGGAATCTATAACTTGAATAAGAATAGAAAATAAATCCATACAGAAAAATTAGTCAAACACAATATTTATTAGAATAACCAAGCAGCAGTTCTTCTGGAATCCAGGGATCTTTGTCTTCCCTGTCTTTGCCATATGGCCATTAACAACAGTGCATGATTTTACCACTTTAATGACAGCTTTAAAAATCCAACATAGAGTAGCTGTTGGGCAAGTGACAGCTTCTGAGTCTCCACATCAGGACGATGCCATAGTGAAGAACCCCAGCGATCACACTTACCTTTCTTGACCAGCAGGAAAAAAAAGAACATAATTAGAGCCCTGTTAAAGAATATTGCTTGCTATTTTATTCAGATCTATTCCAGGTCCATTTTTTTCCATATATATATATATATATATATATATATATATATATATATATATATATATATTACAAAATGAAAAAAATAATCCATGATGCAGAGGTTAATTTCTGTCCTTCAGCTTCTCTGTCATGCAGTGTTTCAGCTCTCTTATAATAAACCCAGGTCTCTGTAACACCCAGCATTCTTCAACCTTAATGAAGAAAAATGCCACTAAAATTAAGCCTAAAACAATCCTTCTCAACTGAGCGTGACTTCCCCCTTTTACATTTGGCATTGTCTGAAGACACTGTGACATTGTCACCAGTGGTGGTGGTGTAAGGGGGGGATGTTCCTGGCATCTAGGGGGTAGAATCCAGGGAGGCTGTTAAACATCACCAACACACAAGATGGCCCACCACAACCAAGACGTGTCCTGCCCCAATGCCGGTAGTGCCACCATTGAGAAAGCCCAGCCTATAGGATGTTGGGCTATTCAGCAGTGCAGTCACATAGGAGATCATTTCTGGCAGCTGCTTCTCTCTGAGCATCTTTTACTAGAGTCATTGAGGGGGTAATGGATCATTAGATGTGAATAGAATTTACCTCCATGTCTGGAATCTCAATATTTTACACACAGTGTCCAACTCAAGCAATGAGAGGAAGTCAACTCACCATTGTCTAAATGTATTATTTTATTTTATTTTGAAAGACTTAGACTTCGTAAGTTTTGGATACTTTACTTAACTTCTTCCTCTTTCAACATAAAACTCTTACTTTGTGAAGCTGTCATTTGATAAGTCTAGGACATTAGGGAACATTTCATAGTGACATCAATTACCCATAATCCTCATCTTTTTAAAATTACCAAATCGAATATTTCACGAAGGCCAAGTTCAGCCACTAGTTCTATACTCTGATTTAACAATATTTATCAGAACTTGAGAATCAATAATGGCTTGTCTTGTTATTATTTCCTTCTTTGATGAGTAGTTTTCCGAAGAACATAAAATTTAGATTTAAATTAAGAACTATATTCTATATCCTATATAGTGATTACTTAATTCCAGACAACAAGTTGAAAACAAAGCAGACATGTCTCATGGTGGTATAACAAGAATGCTGAGAAACATTCAAGGTTTTTATTTATTTTTTTAATGTTTTTGTTGTTGTTTTGTTTTTGACAGAGAGTAAACAGAGGAGGGGTAGAGAGAAAAGGGAACAGAGGATCTGAAGTGGGTTCTGCACTGACAGCAGACAGCCTGATGTAAGGCTTCAACTCATGAACTGAGGGATAATGAACTGAGCCAAAGTCAGACACTTAACCAACTGAGCCACTCATGCACCCGACTAGTCAGGGCTTTTAATCCCAGATTTAACACTTGTTGTATAACCTTGGTAAAAATCAATTAAACAAATACTTACCTCGTATTTAAGATGTGACTAATGCTTAAATCTCCTGTGAGCAGTGAAATAAATGTTGGTAAGGCAACTAATTTATAAATTGCTAAATAGATTGTGAATATCAAGCACTAACTCCCCTCATCTGTAATGACTTCACATGTGTTTGAAACTTACTATGAACTATGGTCTGTTTCTAGAGCTTAAGTGACTTTCCAAGTCTACATTGGTAACAAATGGTGTAGAATGGGGACTTAAGTTCTCTGACTACTAATTCAATGCTCTTATTGTGTATAGATTTTACTTTTTCAAATTTGTTCCATACCCAAATCTCAAAAGCATCCTATCTCAATATGTTTAAATATGTCATAATCATATGTGACTGATAAGCAATGGATAGAGAACCCTTTGGAATGCCATGTAGGTAATAAGGTATTATATATAATTTCCATATTTTTGTTGAGCTCCTACTCTATCTCAGTATTGATTATTTTTTTATGTATTGTCACATCACTTTGTCATAACAACTTTTAGAATTGTTTTAGAGCATCGTTGTCACTAATGTATAGATGAAGAAATCAAAGTTCAGAAAAGGCAAGTGATTAGTCTGAAGTCACACACCTGCTAAGGGGCAGAGCTCAGAATCGAGCCCGGGGCTGAACATTCATACTTTTCCCCTTATGCTTTACTCTGCCTTTGTGTATTCTAGTAGTACGTCAATCACTATCTTTTCATATGCTGTTTATGCAACCTAGACTCTCAAAATAGTGCTTTTTCTGTTTCCACAGGTATAGACCACACGTTCTGGCCCCACAGACACATCATCTCATGAGGTCACCTGAGTCGCTAGACTCGCCTTTCTATAGCAATGTCCCATGTCTAAGATCCTGTACTTAACCCTGCTGTGTAAATCTCCCTCACACATTTCAAGAAATTCCTACACATGGTGGAATCTAGCTATTGGTGAAATCACAACTCTTAGAATCCATCTTCTCAGCTCCACCAGGACATACCCTCAGGTCTGAGTTATTAGAGGAACCCTCTGAGGGTCCCTGCAGGACAGAGCAGAGTTGGCTTTTGTACTGTGAGCACCACAGAATGTTTCAGGGCAAGCACGGGCAGTGCCAGGGTCTTTGAGATTTTCCTACAGAGGGAATAGCATATCTGCCACTTTACTCTTCTGAGAAAAGAGTCACCAGTGGGTGACTGTTAAATCAGACACACATTGCCGCCCCTCATGCCCATGTTGTCCCAGTACCATATGAATCATCAGATAAAGTTGTCTAAATAGTTTGCGTCTAGCAGAAAGTGCTTGAATTTTCAATTCTGTGAAAATTGGGGCAAACAAGAGCTGTGGATGCTCCTTTGCATGGTCTGGGTCCATTTTTCTTGCCTGTGCCTTCATAGGTCATTTTAGTAGGACATAGAGAGAGCCTGTATCAGGAGTTACTAACGAGTCATAATTCTAAGAAGAAAAAAAACTATCTTGTTTTTTTAATTGTCTTTAACACTTTTGTTCTTATTGGAATTCGCATGTTATATTATAAACTGATTAAGCCCTGAAGATGTCATTATATATTTAATAAGAACTGCTTTTGATCATATAATATCAATGGTGACAAATTTTTATCTGTGTATTATTCTCTTCTTTATCTGGCTCCCAGACCTTTATAAATGCCCAGTAGTGTCTGAATAAAAATATTTTCACTTGATATAATTTTAATAACCTAATTCATATGTCTTTCATACATATTCATATGAAGACCACATAACCCCCAGAAAAATGAAACGTATGCTATGAATTGATTAGTGCATCAAGCAATTGTATCAGATGCATACAAAAATGTGTGTTCTCCATGATCTTACTTATAAAATGCTTTTTGAGTTAAAGATTTATGTATTCAGCAACCTGTAACTCCTACATGCTACTGTAAAAATCCTCAAAATATAAAACAGCAGTGGCAAACTGAGAGTTAATTTCCATATATGCAAACATCTTTAAAAGATAGGCAAAGCCTAGCTAAGTTAACTTAATGTTATCTGTTAATTTATTATGATATCTCCTTTATATGCAAAACTTTGGAATCTAAATCATGATTATAAGAAGAAAGAAATCTTAGATGAAAAACAGATGACTACCTCTTGTGGCAGAGTTTCCTCTTAAAAAATTATGAAAGGGTCATAAGAACAAAAATATACCATGTAATATTGAAGTATTGAAGAGCCGAGAGGGTGTGTGTGTGTGTGTGTGTGTGTGTGTGTGTGTGTGTGTGTTGGTACTCCTAAAGCACTATCATAAGGAAGAGGGTGTTTCAAGTTGGCTCTGGTTGCAGGTGGTGGAAATCTGAGTCTGCCATTTAAAAGGAAATGAAGGAAGGGACTGTTTAAAGCCAAGACTTACCGTCCTAGCATTTGTATTAAGATAGAGCTACCTGAAGCATGAGATCTTTGTGGTGTAAAAAAAATCAAATTTCATTTAGCATTCTACTAGTCACTCTTCTTGAATTATTCTTTACCCATTGAAATGTCCAAGTCACCCTGGGATAGCTATTTGTAAGCTGCCACTGTGAGATGACATTTAAAACAAATGAAAGAGATATAGACAACATCCTCTTTAAATAAACAAAATCAACCTCAGCTTGAAAGCTGGTGTGGAAATGCTCGCTTTCTGTCCTACTCTTCTGTGCATATGGCGTTCTGGAAATTATAAATTCTGTTTTACAGAACTACAATATTTATTACCAGAGGAAAATAGATTATTAATTACAGCCAAAGGCTGCTTTGATTAAATATACAATTAATTAGCTATGCTAAGCTCATCCATCCCAGCGCTCCTAATATTTTCAGCCTGATGATTCTTCTAGTACTTTTAATTAAAATTGTTTTAAAAAGCCACAAGTTAGCCGCATGTGCACTTAAACTGAAGTTATCTCTTCAGTGTTTCACTGATTTCCGTATGCCATGTAATTAATCTTTAGTGATTAAATGTACATAAAATCATCGAAGATGCAAGGTAATTTGTGCAGACATGGAACAATGGAGAGCTTTTACTAGGACTTTGCAGGATTGTTTTATCTGCTGAAATTTAATTCAAAAGCCTACAGATGTTAATTGTTTGAAGGAATTAAATTTATAAAAATTTGCCCTTCTCCCCCACTCTTCTAAACAAAGTGAAATAAAGTCAACAGTATTGTGGAGAAACATGTTTGTGGCAATTTAAATTTAAAAATTTGATGACTCTATCTGCAAAGTTACATTCACTCTATTACTCTGCCTTATTTTCTTCCAGAAGGAGACATAGAGCCATGTGGAACAGCTTTCAAAAGGTGTCCCCAAATACTGTTGTTTGACTTTTCATGCATGCACTCAGCCCAAAAGCCTGGAGTTGGTTGCCGCTCTCCATACAGCCCAGATGTTATTTTGCAGTTCTTTCTTTCTCTTTGAATCACTTGTGATTGTGTCCACTAAAGGAAAAACCTGGGAGAACCCAGGTGGTCTTTTCCCCCAGGGGCCTCATCCATCTCATCTCAGGGGGCTGCTAAACTGTTGTGAGGCATTAACAACATTATGTTACACGTGGCAAAGCTAGGCCTTGAACTGAGGATCTTAAGGTAAAGGTTCAGTCACAGGTTGACGGGCTCTTGAGTTACCTCTTTGAGCGTTATCTGATTCACTTACAGAAAAAAAGCAGATAGGGATTCTCTTCACTAAAGTTTTAAGTAATGTCAGAGGTTGTGTAAGGAGCAGTGCTTATTAATGCTTATGCATGCTGTTCATAGATTTTTTAGAACTGAGGAGGTCGTTGGATCGCATCTTTTCTAGCCTATTCATTTTGCGGAAGCATTTTTTCACTTTTCACCTGGAGTATTCTTGTCCAGGAGACACAAGTTAAGACAATTATCCATATTTATTAATGCCTGCAGTTCATTCACTACTTAATTTGAATTTTATGAACTGTCTGCTAAAAGAAAATAGAAGAATAAACTTCCCACCAATCCTCTTGTCCGATTTTTAGAGCTTCTATGCTAAAACTCCTATTGATGTTTAAAAATAATTAATAGAAAAATTGTAGAAAAATCTTGGTGTTTTTTTTAACTTAGTAGCTAGTGTGATCTTGAACAAGTTGCTTAACCTGTTAAGGTTTAGCCTCTTTATCTGTAGGATGAGTGGGATATTTCTCTACCTCTAATAGCAGATAGTCCTGAGTAGAGTATGTGGTAAATAGGAAGCACTCAACAGATTTTTATTACTATTATAGTCTTTTTTATTCATTTCAGGGTGCACTTGAGACAACCATGTCAATGATATTATTGGTGCCAATTCCATTTCTTTGATATAAGATAGCATCAGTTTTTTGCATATACATCATCTTCTGCCTTACGCAGCAATCTTTTTTGCTGTTAATATGGAACAAAATATTTCTTTTCAAAGCCTATGAATTTGAGGAAGTTGGAAGCATGGTGTTAGGAAGGTTATGGGCATGAGTTCTGGTGGTTTTATTTGCGGATGTAGAAGCTTGCAAATTTCCCTGGGGACTTGGCCTTTTTTCTGTAGTTTCATGTCATCGACTGAGCTCAACAAGTGTCAGAATGAATTCAAATGGCAGAATTGATTGTTGAAAATGATTTAAACCTCCTGTTTTTCCTAGGTTGCTGGCTTTGTTCAGATTTTGTCCTGTCCTCTCAAACTGGCATAAAATAGCTTTCATCTTCCAGGCACTAAGTTAAAGATGCTGATATTGAAAGATACAGTTATATATCATGCAAGTTCTACTTTCTTGTGTTAATCCCTATGTTCTAAAACTCCTATGTATTCACTTGGGTAAAATATATTTCTAAGTTTATATTCCACGCAGAGCTATAAATGATTCAGGTAGAAGACCCTAGAAAGTATAAATGTGTTTGTGTATGAGTTTGTGAGTATGTGTGTGTATGTGGGAATGAGACAGAGAGAGAGAGAGAGAGAGAGAGAGAGAGAGAGAGAGAGAGAGAGAGAATTGTGTGCATCTGTGTATGTGTATATGTGTTTATGGTGAAACAGTTAACCTACCTGGCTAGGTGGGTACTAACCAGAAAGAGTTTCAGAACATTGGTTGAGGTAGGTTTTGATCTCTAAGATAATCACAGAAAATATAGGGAAAATATAGGTCTATAGAGGATGGGCAATAGCTACTTAGAATGCCTTTATGCCTTTCTACTTAAAATTCAACTTCTACAGCTTGCATTTCCTTACAGTGTGGATTTGATTAATTGGAATAGAAACCAAGGCTAGACTGTTGTAGACAATCTGCTAAACTGATAGGTATTATTAGAATAGGTATGAATGAAAGGATCAGAATATTGTTTTACAACCCTACCCATCTTCTCCTGGTTGGACCATCCATGCTTTACCTGTCTTGATCCAGGCACGGATCATTTTTCCCAGTAACTTCCTAAATGGTTTCCTGATTTCCATTCAGTTACTTCTCACCACAGTCTTTGGAGTTATCTTCCCCAAACCTAAATGAGACTGTACTACTTTTCTGATGAAAGGTGTTGTTTAAAACAAGTATTTTAGGGGTGCCTGGGGGCTCAGTTGGCTAAGTGTCCAACTCTTGATTTCAGCTCAGGTCATGATCTCATAGTTCATGAGTTCGAGTCCTATATCAGGCTCTGCACTGACAGTGCTTCGGACTCTTTCTGTCTTCCTCTCTCTCTGTTCCTTCCCCCTTGTCCTTGCTTGCTCTCTCTCAAATTAAATAAATAAACTTAAAAAAATTAAAAATATCAAAAAATACATTACTGTGGCCTATTAAGGACACAGGGATCTGTGTGAGAGCCTTCTTTTCCACCTCTTTGCCAGACGTTTACCAAATCCCCCATACTCCATCACACCAGATCTCTCTTTGGTTCCCAGAAGACTGGCTTTTTCATGCCTTTACTCTAAGGTTGCTTTCTTTTTTCCCATCTTTGCAACTAATGAAACTCTTCATCTTTTGAGACCCAACTCAAATGCCAAATCCCTATACTCCTGGGCACATTTAGCTCTTTGTGCTCCCACAGAACACAGTTCATACCTTCAGCTCTTGACATGTCTGCTTATAATAATAGATGTATATGTTGTTTTCCCAAACAGGTTGTGAAGGGCAGGTGCCTTCCTTGCTCAGCCTCTTATACCTTCTGACCTCAGCGTCTACAACTTTCAAAGGGGGATAAAATACTTGCCTCACATGATCATTTCTGGGTGTGATTGAGAACATATAAGCCAAGTGCTTCGCTCAGCTCCTGGCACGTTGTGAATGCTCACTCAGTGCTAACTGATATTATGGTCGTTGTCACGGCCAGGACTGTGAGTGCAGGTATTAGCTTGTATCCCCAGAGAACCGCCTAGTTTCTGTCACTCAAGAGTTAGGAAGGAAGGAGGGAAGGAAGGAAGCATCCCTCAGCAGCATAGCAATCTGTTTGCTGCCTTAGCTGTATTATTTATTTGATCCTACCCACAACTCTGAGGGGTATTAGCATCTCCTGTTCCAGGTGAAGAAACTGAGGCTCAGTGAGTTTAAATAACTTACTCAGCGTGACACAGCTAATACTGAAACTCTTTAGATCCCAGTTCTGAATGCTTCCTGCATCTACAACTCTGATGGATTAGTGGGGCTTCTGAGCGGAGCTTCTGAGTGGGGCTTGCCCTTGTGTGCCACTCAAATAATTTACGTATTTCAGTAAATGGAATAATCTGGGTAACTGGGCTACCTAATGGAGCTGGGCAGTGAAAGGAAAGCAGTTTGCATGTAAACACAGGCAACGTTCATGACAAATCCAATCACATTTGTTTTAACATGGATTTTTCTAGGGAAATGAAAAGTTAGCACATGTTTATTGAGTATCAAGTATGTACCAAGCATGGCTCTGGGACTTTAAACTACAGCACTGAACAGAACTGTTAGTTTCTTGTCGTTGAATGTTTTTTTGTTTGTTTGTTTTTGTTTTTGTTTTTGCATGGAAGCATTTAAGTAGGGATTGCTTTTGGAGATAGAGTACAGCGAAATTTTGGTGAAGATGTTATTGGCATCTTTGATGTTCTTATGACAGATGCCATGTTACGAATAATTCACTATCTCCTGATTCCTTATTAGTAGCTACGTGAAACACTTTTATTCCTTTCATTTAACAGATGGTTATTTTTGGCACTTCTTTGGCACTATGCTACTGTGGCTGATGGCTGAGACCCAAGGTTATGTTCTTGATATCCATATATGCCCTAAGAACAAAAAATGAGACCAAGAGATCTTGTCCAGGGGCTAAGAGCATATTTCCTCTTTTTTCAGTGAATATGAAAACAAATTGCTCTAAATCCTCAGTTATTGATGCTGTTTATAGTAATTTTTAAAAAGAAACTCTGGGTCATTTAATTACGATGAAGATTTTGCCCAATGAAATAATGTGAGTTCATTCTAAAAGAATTTGCCCTATATATGCCTTATGTCTTTACACCCTTAGGCCCAGTCCAGAAAATGTTAGGTCTGCCTGAGAATTTCTCATTAAGTTTAACATACTTGGATCTGATATGTCAAAACTCAATGGATAGGTTTATTAATAATCAGTTACATCAGCTTAGTATTATCTTAGGAAGTAAAAGGTCAGTAAGTAGTTGTTATCCTACCATTTTATCAGTGGACTCTTCTCCAAAGACTTCAAGTCATTATTCACTGCTTATAGAGTCACTTGAGATATAAAAAGTCTTTTTATAGTAATGAAAGAGCTCCCACAATTAGCCAGAAGGCAGCCATCTATCTTTTTAAATAGCTCAGCTTGGAGGAGAACAGGATTTCAGGTGATATTCAGTAGATGAATTGTTATGACAAGATAAAGTTGGTGATACCAATCTGTGTTTTTTGCTGTAGGGATGTGTGTGTGTGTGTGTGTGTGTGTGTGTGTGTGTGTGTGTACGTGCGTGCACGCACACACACATGTCCATAAGAAAAAAAAAAAAAAGACATTCAGTGCAGAGTAGGAATTTGTTTCTCTAAAGATATGCAAATACAGAAGCAAACTCCGAAGAAGCTGTGTCCAACAATTCCTTACAATTATTATTAACTTTAAGTGATTACAACACGAATCTGTTTTTAGCTAATAACTTATATAATAGGATTTTGAAACATTTTATTTCAACATAATTTCAGGCTTACTGAAAAGTTGTAAGACTAGTACAAAGAATTCTCAAATACCATTCATCTAGATTCCCCAGATTTTAACATTACATTTGCTTTAGATTCATCCTCTACCTTCCCCCACCTCTCACCCTCTCTTTTTCATGAAGTTCTAAGGGTTAAGATCACCAGTAACAGACAAATCCATACCACTTGCCTCCTGATAGGATAGATGGAGAAAGATACAACACCACTTCTAGGCATTCTTGCCCAAAACACAAAACCTGTACCTAATCAAGGAAACACACTAGACAAAGACACACTGAGGGATATTCTGTGAAATAACAGTGCATATCAAATATATGAATACTTTAGATTTGCTATGTGATCTCAATAAAAGTTGTACTTTCTTTCTCCCTTAAAAATGCGACTTTTGCTAAATCCGAGAAACTGGTAATTGTATTTTTGATGCAATTAATTTTGCTAGTGAACTTAATTTGCAAAGATGGTAAGTTTCAACTTTTACCATACGTTTTTGTTATTGTTTGAATCAGAGAAGTTTATGTCTCGTTCTATCAGGCAGGGCCCCAGAAGGAAACGGAAGTCACAAAGGATTTAATTGAAGTGAATTTAATGATGGAGCAACTTATAGGGGGTGTGAGCAGAGTTAAAAAGAACATAGGAAATCGCAATATAAAGAAGTCCTTACTGCCCATACCCTTGAAGAGGGACATTGAATGAGAGATGTGAACAGAACCTAGCAAGATCTGGTGTCCTGAAAGCCAGGTGGAGAGGGAGCTGGATAAAGACATATCGTACTAGCTCTCTTACCATTAACTGAACCAAACAAAATACATAAAGCAGGGAGCACAGTGACGCAGTATACAGTGGTCAGTGTCCCAGAGCACCGAGCTGGGTAGACTAGACTGTACATCAATCTGATGGACAAACTAAGAACCACCAGCTCATGTGCCAAAAAACAGATACCTCCATTTCTTTCATTAACATAATTGAAATAAATCCATTTATATGAAGGTAAAAAAAAAACTATGTTGCATATATTTCAATTTATTTCCCTCAGTAAGAATCAAAACATACCATGACCTGTTCTTTAATAACAGGGATAATTTATATAAATAATCACTTCCAAATGGGAAAGCTTAGAAGAGAAGAATGTAGCAGTGGGAATCAGGAAAGAAACAGAAAATACAGAGGAAGGGCTACAAAAAATAACAGCTAATCAAGGGAAAAAGCAATTAGGAAAGATGCATCCCCAAGATTGCCTATAACCAAAATGATCAATTTGTTCAAAAATAGTTCTGATAAATTCACAAAGAATGGGTCTACAATATCTTGATAAGAAAGGTTGAAGATGAATCATGCTTGCATTTGGGAATACCTCACTATCAAAGTGTGCTGTGAAAGGGATCAGGAAGTAGCACACTGACCTACAGTAGTGACCTCAGTGTCACAATCAATTAGTTAAATGTAACAATAGGCTTTCAAAATATCTCCTTGGGTTACCGGGGGGTCTGCAATTCATTACTATTATATGTATGAGCCTTTTTAACATATTCAGTTTTTTAGGTTGTGAATGTATATCATGTCACGCAAAGGTTATTAAGGACAAATCCCACAACGTCACAAATTACGTAGGTTAGGCAATAGTCTTTACTGGTAAAACATACAAGTCAGGAGTGAGTAGCACGGGGAGTCGTGCAGGGGCCACAAACTGATGGACATGCATTGTTTCTGTAGTCCAGTGAAGGGATCCCCACCCACTGTTGCTCTCTTCTTTCGGAAACATTATCAGTAAGGAAACAGACTACAAGAATTTCAGAATATCCGAGTTAGAAGTTAGTGACTTCCATTTGGCTGGGAAAGCCAGTTGCCTTGCACAGGGGGACTTTGGAGCTCAAAGCTGTAGCACCCCCACACACCAGGAAAATGAAGCTACCAGTCCCTCATAGTCCAAGCTTGCCAGAAGGAACCCCAGGATCACTTTTGGGTAAGTCTGCCTATTATATCAATGTGATCATTACATATTCGCGTCTAAAAATCCAGTAACCATGCTTTCAAAGCAGATCACTGCAGATCACACAGACTTTTGGCTTAATGCAATTTAACATTTCTTGTATTCTTCTAAAATTACATCATTTTCACAAACCCACCAGTCATTATTTTGTTCATTGATAACAGTAAAGCAGGTCAAAATTAATTTTGTCAATCTTTCACTAGGGTTTCTTCATATGATTTTGCACAATTCTTATTCTGTGTGTTCTTTTTACTATAAATATTTTTTTCTTCTGTGCTATGCTTAATTGATATGACAGATGTCTACATAGAAGCAAACATACCAAAGTTGAGAAAAAAATTATATGCTTAAATTCCCTAAAATGAATTTAAAGATTATATATGACAAGTGTTTTAATGACAATAGGGTTTGGATTATTTTACATTTCTTCCATACCAAACATTTTAGCACCAATTTAAATATAATTTCCTCCTTTTATAAAATGTTACCAGACCATGTTTTTACAACACCTCCATAACTATCAGAGAAGTTGATCAGCGTTCACATAGAGCCTTTCATCAAAATTAATTCCACATTTACTTGTGAAGGGAGAGATCTTATAAACTGGCATGCCCAACTAGAATTATACTACTTGGCTCTGAGGATCTATATGTAAACCATAGTAGATGATAGCACTGTATTATATAATTGAAATTTGCTCAGAGAGTAGAACTTAAATGTTCTCACCAAAAAAATTAATTAATCAATATGTGAAATGATGGATGTGTTAAGTGACTAGATGGTTGGAATCCTTTAATGGTATATACATATACCAAATCAACACAGTGTACACATTAAACGTCTTACCATTTTCCATGTCATCTATACCTCAGTAAAGTGAATGAATGAATGAATGAATGAGTGAGTGAATAAAAATTTTGTAAACATAAAAACTAATAATATTCAAGTTGAAGATTGGTCGATGTCACTTGCACGTAATCTACAGTATTCTATGCTTCTTCTCTTGAGTTTTCTTATATGTATTCTCCTATGAAAGGCACAGATGCATAAAAGGCCTTATTTTTCATAAGAGGAAACAGAGGTTTGGAAACCCTCATCATTCCCAAACAGCTGACTCTGGAAATGGCAACTCACCAGGGTGACTTGGTTATTCACGCACTTGTTTGCACTTCAAAAGGAAAAAAAGAAAAGCCTGTTTGTTTTCTGATACTCAAGAAAATTTTGCATGTGGCTGGATTTGGAGGAATAATCAAAGTAGCACAGCTCATATCCAAGCTGAGGCCACCAGTCACTCTGGGGAGGTTGCTGACAAGTGGCCCAGATTTTGCATTTTATCCAAAAGGGTAGATTGTTCGTTAAACAGAAGCCTCATCAAACATTGCCGTGATATGGTTTACATATGAAAAGCTATATTCTTTACTTAACATTCACAAGTTGCTTATGGATTAATTAGCCCATCTGCCACAACAAATGTATTCACACTTCTTTTGCATTGGTTGCTGAAAAGTGACCGCCTTTCTCCTATCCACTTATCCCTATCAGTATAATGGAAAATAACTTTTTAGAAACAAGACACTTAATTTTTCAACTTAGAAGTTCAGGGGTAAGAGAAAAACCTTCCCAGAAGATTGTTTCCCACGATTGGTTTTTCTTTTAGTCACCAAGTATTCGTTTATTTGTTGGTTCATCTGACTGTCTTACAACTGCTCCAAGTTTGATATGATTAAGACTGCTCCTGGGGCACCTGGGTGGCTTAGTCAGTTGAGCGTCCAACTTTGGCTCAGGTCATGATCTCATAGCTCGTGAGTTCGAGCCCCACATCAGGCTCTGTGCTGACAGCTCGGAGCTCGGAGCCTGGAGCCTGGTTCAGATTCTGTGTCTCCCTCTCTCTCTGCCCCTCCCCGCTCATGCTCTGTCTGTCTGTCTCTCTCTCTCAAAAATAAATAAACATTAAAAAAAAAGAATTTTTTTAAATAAAAAAAAAGACTGCTCCTTCCATGTGCTTCCAGTCCCAAAATTTACAAGGACAACCACATGTCTCTATTGTAGAACTTCTTCAATTGGCATCTTCTCCTTTCTTATGCTGTGGCCGGTTCTGATCACCTCTCTAGATGCACAGTGTGCTGGTTTCTTCTCTATCTCAAATCAGGTGGCTTAATCATCATTTGAGAGTCCATTTGTCCCACTCTGGCACCTATAGCCCTTTGTCAAGTAGCAATCACACAAGTCTTTTCAGTTATACTCCAATTGCTATACTCTCGTTGTTCAGTAGTGGTAGAACCAAATCTGTTTTGGCCGCAATTATCAAAATGCCAGATGTGATAGTAATAGAGGGAATTATCTCGTAGACTTCTCATGTTTATTATGACTCTAACCTCTCACCTGTGCCATTCAACAACGACTTCACAAAAAAGTCTCTTTCTCAATGCCATGTTTCAATCAAATCTCCAGCCTTTTTGAAACCCTTCTGGATGTAAACTTCAAACTCAAACCCCATGACAGATGGGTGTTTCTCTCCTAATTTTCAAATTACCTTTCTTCTCTTCCCATCGGTTTTGCTCCCGACCCTTTTTATCTAGTTTTTTTTTTCTCCTGAAAATCAACTTCTCTCTTACTCTCCTAGGATTTTTGTTTCCTTCCATTTATTTAGCATCTCGAACATTTTGGCTACTTATATTAAATGGGACACTGTTAACAGAGGGCTTCTCCATCTCCTGTCTTATTTTCACAAAACAAATAAAAATTGTATGTTGTTTGTACCAAAGCAAGATTGAGACAAGAAAGAAAGAAGGGGGAGGGGGAGAGGAAGCACAGGAAGGAGAGAGGTAGAGAAAATGATAGAAATGAAATAGAATGATAAGGATGTGGCACCATGAAATATCAGATACCTTGCTGTTGGTTTAGGATCTAGCCACTTGGGAAAAATGAAGTGTGGCTACTGATTTATTTGTTAATTGACTACAAAATTTTTTCTACAGTATTAAAACCTCAGGTATTCTTCCATGTTCTTCTTCCCCGGTGTAATTGATGATAACTGAGCAAAGCAACTGCCAGAAAATCCCAATTAAGCTATTCTTTTCTGTTGTTGTGAAAGGCATAATTTATAAAATGGTGACCTTTTGGTAGGCTAACAGTATGTTGATGAACTTCAAGTGAAGTGAAAAAAAAAGTGTTTTGTTATCATCAGTGCTTACATTTTCTAAGAGATCACGTGAGACAGAGCCTTTAAAGGTCATAGACTACTTTGAGAGATATTAAATAGCTTATGAAAATAGAGGTCAGCTGCATGATAACTGGAAGAAAAGAGCATTCCCAATGGGGAAGTAAGATATTTGAGATTATATTGACTGTCCTTTTTGAAGATAGTATTTGATTGTCCTTAAAGCAAAAAATGAAATTTGCATATAAATGCTATAATTGTAAATGAATGAATGTACAGGTCTTAAAATCAATAGCTATTGATCTTGCTGTAAGAACGCTAATATGGTCTGCATATACTAAGTGTTATAATAAGAACTAATTATTTCACAGTCTAAAATAGTCTTTAGTAATTTTTATGTTTCTGCTTAAATTGTTATACTTTTCTGGATTTTGCAAAAAATAATCATGAATCAGTAAGGAGCCCACTTTTTAAAATTATTCTTGCTTCGAAAATCACTAAAACAAGTAAGAAACAACAGAATACCAAGACTTGATTATAGGCAATGTGCTGAGACACCTTGAGGAAGAAATAGAATAATGGCATTAGTCTGTCCACTACTTAATGACACACAATTTATGTGTTAGAAGGATTTAATGTGTGACTGGAAGACACCCTGGCCACAAATTATTTTTCCCTTTACCCTCAGATACTGCTTGAAGTCCTTCAAAAAGGGCACTGTCTTCTTTCATTCTACCACTGTTGGAGGTCACTTTAAATGAAAAGCTTTAACATATTGACATGTTCCAGTAGGTTTTAAGTAGTCGATAATAGATTATGACCAAGAATTCTTTTCAGAGTAGGAAGGGTGTAAGACTTTCCCAAAATGGATATTCACTAATCTGAAGGGACACCATAAAGTGGGAAGCCTGGAGACAAATGGCAATTTCTCCCTACCACATAGATCCTGGTAGAACAATCTTTCCTACCATTGGATCATCTTCTACAACCCTAAAACTTATAAATACTGACCACAGTATGAAACATAAAGATGATACCAGCCAGCATGAGAGGCTAGATTTTAGGCTGTGTTTTTCCATTCTTGGACTTCACTTATCATCTGTTGATGACACATCCTCAGGGGAGACAGTGGTGGGCCTAGCCCAAAGTGTCATTGTCCAGTAGTTCAAAGAATGAATGCCTGTGTCCATACCTGTCCCTTCTTCACATATTCCCATATGCTCAAAGTCATCCAGACATCCCAAGGTTGAACCAATAAAAATTTAGTAGTCACGTTCAAGTTTAGTCCTTGGAGAAAAGAATCAGAGTGAGAATTTACAGAATAGAGAGTGTGGGCACACTGGTAGGTAACCATTCACATCTTTTACTGAAGTTTCTTACTAGTGATCCAAGAACTGTACTGGGACATATTTTGCTGGTGAGGAAACTTAATTGCTCAATTTTTGAAGGCACATTAACTCTTTCAGGGTCCATTGAGTAAATTAGCTCCTCCAGGTCATTAAGCCTGTCTCTACATGACATGACGATTTCTACCTGGCATTGTATCATTTACCCCCAAACACCCCATACTTGCTCTGAGCGCATACATATTCTTTGTCTACTCAGGGAGAGAGAATGTGCTCATTTGGATGTCAGCAACTGTTCTAATACTGCAACTCAGCGACTCCTTTTGCTTCTTTTTAAGGCACCCAGGGATCTCTAAGGATTTGCTGGTGCATAGCAGTTATCAGAGCCTCCCCACCAGGCGGGTGGCTTAGTTGTCTAGAAATGGTATGATTTCAGGGGTTTTAAGCACAGTATTGTGCCCCCAAGTATCTCTTCCTATCTGCAAAAGCCAACATTATTGATTCATTTAGGGTGGGAATTGTGCTGTAGTCCTTGATGCTGTAGTCCTTTATTAAAACACAACTTCCACTAAGGGACTCTGCTCTCAGGACCCATTTTAGAGAAATAAATTGACAGCTATTTGAGAGCAATCTGTACTGCCATTGGAGAGGATGTTTAGAAGAGTGTGTGACTGTTTGGAATGCCACAAAGGCTAGGGAACGGCATTGGCTCTTGATGATTAGGCATGGGAGAGTCTCACAAAAACAATGATTTTTCTCTTCCACATGCCAGTGGTTGGCCCTGCTGAGAAGCCCTGGTGGAGGGCAAAGGTAAATGTTCCCTATTTCTCTGTTCTGTCCAGGGCTACCTTGGAGAGTCATAAATGGGTATAAATAAACACAGGTGAGGATCCAACTGCACATAGTATACTCAGCCATGTTTTAGAGCAGTGTTCCTTTCAAGTGCATCTAAATCAGCTGGGATTTGTTAATATGCCAATTCTGATTCAGCGGGTCTGGGATAGGGCCAGGGATTCTGCATTTCTAATAATCTCTTATGCGATCCTTAGCTGTGGGTCCACAGACCACACAGAATAGCAACGATTTAAGATAAAATGTACATGACAATGACATGGTCTTGGATTCAAAAGTGATTAAAATGAAAGAAATTTGACAACACCCAAAAAATTGGATTTCAGGCCAGTAAGACTTGGATTAAATATTGAAAATCCCACCAAGAGATTGATAGAACATTCAAAAAAAAAAGATATACTTAACATTTCGATCTATCTGAAGATTTGGGTGAATGTTTTCTAGGCTGATGTGTTATTTAAATTTTTAAGTCTAGGCACTCCTGGGAGGCTCAGTCGGTTAAGCGTCCAACTTTGGCTCAGGTCATGATCTCACCATTCCCGAGTTCGAGCCCCATGTCGGCTGTGTTCTGACTGCTCAGCACCTGGAGCCTGCTTTAGATCGGTGTCTCTGTCTCTTTCTGCCCCTCCCCCACTCATGCTGTCTCTGTCTCTCAAAAATAAATAAATGTTAAAAAAAATTATAAAAAAAATTTTAAGTCTTTAACTGAGGTTCCTCACAATGTACTTCTAAAGAAACAAGAAGCAGTTGGTTTCCTAATCTTCACCTCCGCATGTTGGTGAAGAGTTCAATAAATGTCAGTGTCTGATTAAATATTGCATTACAAAACTCATATCAGAGCTGGTTTAAACTCACCCTCCCCACCCTTTATTAATCTACGATGACAGCCTCTCTGTTCTTTCCTCTGAGATGAGAAATGTGCTTTTATCTTCACAGGTCAATGGGAAGGATCTCTCAAAGGCCACCCATGAAGAGGCAGTGGAAGCTTTTCGAAATGCCAAGGAACCCATTGTGGTCCAGGTGCTAAGACGGACGCCTCTCAGTAAACCCACGTATGGAACGGCCCCGGAAGTGCAGCTCATGGATGCCAGCACTCAGACAGACATCACCTTTGAACACATCATGGCTCTGGCCAAACTTAGACCACCTACCCCTCCAGTGCCAGACATCTGTCCATTTCTGCTCTCAGACAGGTATCTTTCCTGTCATTTTTCCCACAGCCCTATTTGTTGTCATTCAGCCGTGTCGAGTAGGGGTTGGAGAGAATCAGTCACACTAGCAAGTTGACAATTAGAGAGACAGGATCTCAGTTCTGTTTGGAAAATGTCTCTGCCGTGTCTGTATCCAATTAGTTCTCAGCTGCCCCTGCTAGCTACTTTCCCTGACCCACAGAGTTGCTTCACTTTGGGAATCATGCTTGCTGAGGAGCGATGAAAAATTCTGGCTCTGATTAGTTCATCTTCATATTTCCAGCCATCAAAAGCCTTATGCCACTCATGAGCACTGGTCAGGGAAATAGCTTTTCTCACCAAAGCTGCCAAAAACCTTATTAAGACTGACACAGAAGTGGCATGTTGGCAGTATATTCTCCTCTGTGAGTTGCCGCTCTCCCTTTCACTCTTTTGCTTTTCTCTTCTTTAAAGGAAAAGCTAGGAAATTAATTTAATTAAAGTGTAATTCTCCAAAGAAAGCAATTACCCAATATATTGAGATGTAAGCAAAAAATCCTGGCTGTCAGTAAGTACAGAGCACCATGAAATAAGGATCTATTAAATGAATAGTTCTTCCCAATTTTTACCTAATTTCAAGGGAGTTAGAGATATTCTATTCAATCTTACTTGTACAGTTTTGTTTTATGAGAAAGTGTGTTTTGCCCCATACATTTTGTTCTATGAGCTTTTAAGCAAATGTTCAAACATTATAGAGAGTTTGATTTATAAGAACAATAGTCTCTTTGGACTGCATTTTCATTGCCTACTGCAATCCATTTGACACATTATAAAACACGGATCTGATCATGCCAGTTCCCTGCCCTTTAGCGGCTTTTGTTAGGTTCATTCCAGTGGCTCACAGGTGTACATTAGAATCACCTGGTGATTTTGAAAGGCAGTATCAATGCGATGGCTGAATCCCACTTCAGGCCAATTAAAAAGGAGTTTTTAGCGTGAGGCCCGAACGCCAACATTTTTCAGAAACCACCCTAGGCATTTTTAACGTGCAGCCATGTTTTTGGAAACTGCTCCTTGAAACTTCAAGTCCTGGGAGGGTAGGAGCCCTGTTTATCTTGCTTATGACTCCATTCATGCGTGTATTCCTTATTAAATAGCCCCCTTCATCAGGCACTGGAACTAGGTGCTGGGCTTAAAACCAGTAACAAAACTAAAGTCACTCCCTCCTGGAGCTTATATTCTAGAGGAGGAGATGAAGAACACACAAGCAAATATATAATATCTTTTAGTACAGCCTGATACAGGGTAGCCTTCCAATAAATACTTTAATGAATGAATAATAGTTAATTTGTATTAGCTAATCTGACACTTGTCAGGTAATATTAGTTTTCATTCATTGACGCATTTAGTCCTCATAACAATCTTTTGAGGGAATGTACCGTATTATTATCCTCATGGACATGGGTAGATGTTAGGTAATTTGGCCAAGGTCACATAGCTAGGAAGTGATAAGGCCAGGTTCCTGAGCCTAAGAGGTCAGACCCCAGCACCCACTCTCTTAACCAGTATCCTATGTCACTCTTCCTAAGTCCTGCAGATCTTAGCTTAGAGGCAGCCTCTTCTAGCAAACTTCCTAGAGCTGCAGAAGGGACATCCCCCCATCTGCTCTCATAGCCTCCATATCTCCCCTTAAGTACCAATCACATCATATTAGCAGTCCTGCTTACTGCTCTACCCAATTCATAGGGCAAGAACTGGATTTTGTGCACCAGCAGATTTCTAGCACTTGGCGTTGGGCCTAGCATCTGATAGGCAATAAATGTTTATTGAATGAATAAGGTGCCCCTCCTGGCAGGGCTCCCTTCTTACCAACTGAAAGATAAGGAAAACACATCAGATGCCCAAAGCAGCAAGCTTAACAGTTTACCAGCTCAAAAGGGTTTTCAGACCCAGCCCAAATTTAAGCAAGGAGGACATACCTGTTAGAACCAGTAAGCAAGATGCTGCTTATATGGCTTTTGCTATTTGGGGTTCAACTTGATTAACCCTCTGTGGGGACGACAGCCATAGATAGCACTGAGAAGGGGCTGGTAGGATATTTATGTTGCCTGTGTGAGGGCACCAGGATGCATTTCTCTTGCCTTTCAGCTGCAGATAAGGAAACTAATTTATACCACTAACTCCAGTTTTTCAACAATGTCTACACTGGCAGGACTTAGAGGTTTCACTTGCCACCAGCTTGGTTAAACGCACTGAGGCTTTTTCACTGATTTTTTAAACATAGAGATGCCCTCATGCCCTTTACTGTTAAACTGTGCTTAGCATTCATATGGTCTAATGTATAGGATCCATATCATGCCATACAGTAATTTTAAAGCACTTCTATGAATTATTTAAGATGTTTGTCCAAAATCAGATATATAAAAGTCAAATACAATGCCCTGGGTCCCCCTCATTTCCTTTAATTTTCTCTCCATCCCCAAGAATTTTCTGAAGGCATTATGAAGCCCAATGGCTTCTAGGAATTTCCGGTGAGGTATCACCATGAATACTGATTAATATTTGTGCACGGACCCTCCATCAAAAAGGGGGAAATGTGGTTATGAAGGAGAACAAGGTCTTAAGGAATGAGGGTAATGGGAGTATGTTTTACAATCTGAAAAATAGGTGCTTTTGAAAACAGATTCAGAAAACAGTTTGGGGCTGTGTATTATGAAATTGGTAGTACTTTGTTGCCAAATCCACCTCTTCGGGTAGGTCTCAAAGGCCACGCACCCATGTATGGAGCAAGTCACATTTGGTGGAATGAACACAGGCCAGGTGGTATCAGTCAAGCACCATGGCCTGACAGGGGGTTCACATCAGACCCTTCAGACGAGGTCGGGTGCGTTCAGGGTGGTATGGCCGTAGACTCACATCAGACCTTTCAGAGCACCGTTCTGGCCACGGGCCCCTACTCTTGGTATTCTCTCAGAAAATCAAACTGATGGACCAGTTGTAAAGGAGAAAGGAAACTATTGCTCTTTCTGAGTTTTCAGTTCACTTATAGGCTGGATCACTCCAGGTCTTATTGCAAAGCAGAGAAGACTCAAGTGAAATTTTAAAATCAGTTTTAATCTTTAAACCAACCTTTTTGATCCGCTTCTACCATATTGCTATATTCCCCATAGCTGCCATTCTCTTCATCCGATGGAGCATGAATTTTATGAGGACAACGACTATCTTTCCAGCTTGCCTGCTGATGCAGACAGAGCAGAGGACTTTGAATATGAGGTAAGATTGTTTTCACACAACTTCACGTTTCTTCACAAAGTTATGGTGAAGGGGGTGTGCCTAACAAGGAAAAAATTAATTTATTGCTGCAAGAAATATTTTTTCTATTACATATCTAGAGTGAGTTCTTTTAAGTACTATTTGTTTTAGTGTTTGGTTCTAGTGTTTTCAATATATTGGAAAACATGTTTATCATATAAGCTTGAAAATAATTTGCTCACATTTATGTTGCTTTTTATAAATATTATATCAGCTACATTTTTCCTTCTTTCTATAATGTAAGGTAATTTCCAAGTAGAGTTTGAAAAAAATATATTTAAAACCAAGATTGTGCTTAGTGTTTTCATTCATTGCATAGTACTTTTATTTTAACTGATAAACTAGATTGTATTATATTAGTAATATTTTCCTTCACTTATTCAATATTCTCTTTATTTGTGACTCAAGTATATACTCTAAACTGTAGTTTCACTGACTTTCTAGAAAGAGAGATGGCCTAATGCCCTTTGTGTTTTAGCCTTCATACAGTATACGTTAGAATATCTGTACTGTGATATATAACAATTGCAAAAGCCCATTGATTAATTATTTAAAAGCTTTCACAAAAGTTAAAGGATTTATCCTAATATTTCCTCTGCTGCTGCAGTCTATAAATCTTTGAAAGGTTTCAAACCACTCTGACATTTGGAAATAAAGTAGATTGAGGAGGTAAAGAAGCTTTGGTAAACAGGCAGAGAACCCATGATTATCTGCCCTTTTAATGCTTTAGATGATGTCATACAAGTTCAGCAAAATGTTCTTTTCCATTTTACAACCAGGAAATCCTGAAATCTCTTCCCTTAGGAGAATCTGAAGTCAAATAAGGCCGATTCAGTGAAGCTCACCTAAAGCAAATAGACATTTATTTGAAATCTTCCCTCCCACAAAAGTCATTGCTGGGGATTACAGAAACCATTATTTCTTTTCAGCCAGAATTTGGAAGGATGTGCAGTGATACCTAGTATCTGAGTAGATGGTTGTGGCATTGTTGTTGTTCCTGCTAATTTTTTATCCCCTATCCATTAAGTTGATTGAAAAGTTTTATTTTATAAATCCACTCAAGGACTGCTGTGCCCCAAAATATCCATTAAGTTTTGTCTTCTCATGGAAAATAAAATACAAAATTGAGTCTCTTATCCAAATAATTCAAGATTAAATGATGTTTTTCTTTCTGTTAATGAATACTTTGGGCCTAGGGACTGGAATTCCCTAGATCACTTCAGCTTTTTATTTAGTTTGTGCCTTCAAGCTTTATCAAAATAAATCTGTGTTTGGAGGGAGAGTGTGGAAGAGAGACTTGCTTAGGCTAACAGGTTAACAGTAAAAATTACTTTAATTGATTACCATATCATTGACTATATTACAATACAGACACATTTTCGTACCCTTGTATAGGGCTCACTGTAGCTGAACCACATCCTCTTTTTTGAACAATATAAATCTCTAATAGATGCCAGTGTTAGTGTCATGACAGTGGTAAATGCTCAGACAGGTCCTCTGTAGCCTGTAATCTCAACTAATCACAGCATCATAGTCATTAATTTGCTGTCAGCTGTGATTCTCTTGCCGAAGGCATCTTTGTAAGTGATTGGAAATAAAGAATGTTCCTGTGAAATTTAAATAAGGAAGAAGTTACTGTGACAGGCTTCAATCATGAGAAAGGATGCATTTGAAAGCATTCTACATGATTAAAGATAGAGGTGGGGACATAGGGGAATATCCTAAGAATAATTTACCAGATTTAAGAGAGAACAATGGTTCTACCTAGTATCCCTCAGTCTGTTACAGTTATGTGACAGAGTGGCACACACCAACCTTCTTGACCATGTCAGATTAGACTGTAAAATCTAGTCCGCTGCTATCACCAAAACTGATTGTGGATGCCACATTAAGTGGGAATCTGGATTTAGAAATGACAGTCCCGTCTTATGCACTATTGTACTTAGAAGTAGACTGGTCAAGTGCTTCTGTGCGCAGCTAAGATGACCCCAGTTCCTCCAGAAGCTCTGTCATAACCCAGGAGCTCTGAGTATGCAATGGATGAGTACCTTCATCCAGCACTTTTGTGCCACCTAGAGATTACCAGAAACAAGTCTAATGGCCAAAGAAAGGGCTTCATCTCAAAAAAAGATACTCATTTCTCCTCAACCTAAACAGGAACACATAT
This sequence comes from Prionailurus viverrinus, assembly GCF_022837055.1. Classification (NCBI taxonomy): domain Eukaryota; kingdom Metazoa; phylum Chordata; class Mammalia; order Carnivora; family Felidae; genus Prionailurus; species Prionailurus viverrinus. The sequence continues at coordinate 66,134,123 of NC_062567.1, forward strand.
CAGCAGGCAATCAGGGAAGTGGAAGGAAGATTCATTTTCCCTCTGCTTTCATTCGTTTCTATCATCAAAATTTAATGAGCACTTAAAATATGGCAGGCTCTTACCTAAGTATGGGATTGATGAAGGTCCTGCCCTAGTGTAGCTTAACCTCTAGGGGAAAAAGGTGGACAACAAACAAATAAGTAAAGACATTATATGTTAGATGGTGATAAGTGCTCCTGGAGAACAACAGCATAGATCATGGAGAGAGGAAATACGTGGTGTTCGGAGGGGGTGTTGCTGTCTCACACAGGGTGGTCAGGGAAGACCTCTCTCATAGGAACCTTAAAGAAAGTAAGAGAGCTAGCCATGTAGCTATATGAGTGGGGAACACTCCAGATGAAGGGAAGGCCAAGTACAAGGGACCTGGAGCAGAAGCATGCCTGGCGTGTTTAAGGAACAGCCGAAGCCAGTGTGTGATCACAGCAGGGGCGAGGCCCAGAGTGGCAAGAGGTGAAGTCAGAATGAGGAGGGGCTTATGTCAAGGAACTTTCTCTTTGATTATGAGGATGGGATGCTGCTGGAGAAGAGCTGAAGCCCGGCAATATCCCCCTGGCTGCTGGAATGAGTTTGACGGTGGGGAAGCACAGGCTGGTGAGCAGAGAGGTGGATGCACCTGGATGGTGATCCAGGAAGGGCAGAGACATGGTCTGGAAGGACAGCATCCACGCCTGTGCACAGGGCTTTGCCTACATGCCCATGTTTCCATCATTTGCCTCGGAGCTGTGATATAGTTTGTGCTATAGTGGTTTTTCTTCTGACTTTTCAAAAGCAAAATATCATGGACCAGAGTGAAACACAGCTTTTTGGCATCCGCTGAAACTAACATAATAAATCTACTCTCTAAAAGTCAGGAAATGTATAGAACTGCATTTCTAAATTTGCTAAAATGCCAGGTATGCAACTTATATAGGCCCTTTTTTATTTTTTTATTTTTTTTATTTTTTTTTTCAACGTTTATTTATTTTTGGGACAGAGAGAGACAGAGCATGAACGGGGGAAGGGCAGAGAGAGAGGGAGACACAGAATCGGAAACAGTCTCCAGTCTCTGAGCCATCAGCCCAGAGCCCAATGCGGGGCTCGAACTCACGGACCGCAAGATCGTGACCTGGCTGAAGTCGGACGCTTAACCGACTGCGCCACCCAGGCGCCCCGATATAGGCCCTTTTTTAAAGGCCTACTTGCTATTGACTCAGTGAACCAAAGCTGATCTGTCTATCTTGTGCATACATATTTAGGGATTTTTAGTGCATGGATTATTGACCCAATAGACCAAAACAGATCTGACTATCTTGTAAATACATATTTAGGGACTTTTTAACATGCAGATTATTGCATTGATAGACTGAAACAGCTCCCTTCAGAGCCATGATAGGCAGCAAATGCTTCTTTGGAGATATTATAGTCAGTGTGCGAATGTTATGGTAACTCTGGTGTGTTAGGGACCTCTATGAAATTTTAGTGACACCCATATCTCACCATGGCCTATCACCACTTTGCCTAAGAAAATTATTTGACTGGCTCTAAAATTTCCCCACAGTGCTTCAGAAAAACCTCAGAGAACCAGCCTGCATTAAAAGGCTCACAGCCTTAAATTTGTTCTCTTTGAAAATGATGGCACTTGTTCTCTAATTAAAAATGATAAAGGATTTTAATTGTATTTTTGAGAGAAAGAATATAAAATATCGGAAATTAACACACCCATCATAAGAGTCGAGGTGCTCCACGCCACTGAAATACCACTGAGGATTAAGCGTCTTCTTTTCTTTATTTTCAACTTTGTGCATTTCTTTGTCCCAGAGCCAGCTAAAGGTTGAAATAAATCATAAATAGCCCTTAGCAAGTCAGAGGCAGATCTCAAATCCAACCTCTACCAGAAATAATTTAAAGGGAAAGGCTTCAAGAAATATAGAGCCCTTTCATCCAACCCCTAAGAAAGATATGTTTGCCAGTACCAGAGTGCAAGGAAGATGCTGAATTTTCTGCAGCATTTGCCATTAACTCTCAAAAGTCAGTGCTGATAGAGAAGAGTTAGAGAAGCGATATTGAACTAATATTAAAGTACAACATTTCGCTAGTATAAAACATTAGGTCAGCCAAGACAAGCCAACAATTTAAACAACACTTAGAAGTCTGGTGGTTTCCATCACCTAGAAATGCTACTCACGATAATGCTACTCTACTCCTCCCCCTAAGATGAAGCTGAACGCTCAACAGCCTGAATTAAGTGCACGTCAAGTTCCCCTTATGGATACATGGTCATCAAAATGAGAAGGAATTTAGAAGTTGGCTCAAAGAGGTTTTTAAGGTAGACAGGAGAGAAGGACACGTATATGTCAGAGTTCTGTATACATGTCAACTGAAAACCCAATTTGGGCCAGTATCTATAAATAGGAAAGAGTATTTAGTATATTAATTAGCTTCCTCTTGGCAATTCTTATGCAAAACATAAGTAAACCCTGGTGCTATGCTGAGAAGTATCATTTTGCAAAATTTATTTCCCAGAGCTGGATCCTTATGAATATGTGGAGAATACTTGTGACAATTTACGTAGATAATCTCTCTCTTACATAGTTCAAGAAAAGAGAATTATGAATCAAGGAGATGTTCATTCAAAAAAAAATGAGAGGATAGGCATTCACGAGATTTCAGTCATATCTTTTTGAGCAGCTTTATGACTTGTGAAACAAACTTAGAGAAAAATCTAGTGTGTGTGTGCAGAGCTTTGTGGCTCCTTTCCAGGCTGTGAGGACAGAGGCCTTAGCTGCCTGTTGATCACTACATTACATCACCCTAATCATAATGGGTGCTCGTATTTATGAATGAATGAAGGAGGATGCCCACTGTTGTCCACATGGATCAAATTCTGAGCAGTGTAGTCTCTTTGTGCCTTTTTGTTTTTGTTTTTTTATTTAAAAAAAATTTTTTTAATGTTTATTTTCGAGGTAGACAGAGTGTAAGAGTGGGGGAGGGGCAGAGAGACAGAGGGAGACACAGAATCCAAAGCAGGCTTCAGGCTCTGAGTTGTCAGCACAGAGCCTGATGGGCTGGAACTGATCATGACCAGAGCCAAAGCTGGAGGCTTTACCTACTGAGCCACATAGGGTGCCCCTCTTTGTGCCTTTTTGAACAAGGGAATTAGAAAGGAACCTGGGACTACCATGCAGACAACAGATGTCTTTGCCTTTTTCCTTTTTTTTTAAGTTTATTTATTTATTTTGAAAGAGAGATAGAATGCAAGTGAGGGAGGGGCAGAGAGAGAGGGAGAGAGAAAATCCCAAGCAGGCTTCATCTGGACAGATGTGGGGCTCAATCTCACAAACCGCAAGATCATGACCTGAACCGAAATCAAGAGTCAGATGCTTAACCAACTGAGCCACCCAGGAGCCCCAGTATTTGTTCCTTTTTAATAAGGTTTGTACCCTTCTGTAATGTCTCCCTAGTTGCTGCACCCTCCAGTCCCTGGTAACCATTTTTGACTCTGCCTATAAATTTGACTTGTTTTTTAGTGTTTTTAGATTCCACATATAATAATACTATGCAAATTTCTTTTTGTGACTTATTTCACTTAGCATAATGCTCTCAAGGTCCATCTAGGTTGTAGCAAATGGCGGGATATCCTTCTTTCTCATGGCTGAATAATATTCCATTACACACACACATACATTCACACGCATAAGCCACATCTGCTTTATCTATTCATGCACTGACAGACACTTTAGTTGTTTCCATTCTTTGGCTATTGTGAGTAGAGGTATTTGTTCTTTACATCAGGGTTTTTTTTATTAAAAACACTTTTTTAATGTTTATTTATTTATTGAGTGAGAAAGAGAGAGAGCAAGTGGGGAGGGGCAGAGAGAGAGAATCGCACACAGGCTCCACACTGTCAGCACAGAGCCTGATGAGGGCCTTGAACCCACAAACCACAAGATCATGACCTGAGCCTAAATCATGAGTCGGATGCTTAACTGACAGAGCCACCCAGGTGCCCCTATTTATGTCAGGGGTTCTAATCCAAGTGTCATTTTCATTTCACTTAAACACTTATAAGGAAAAAGCCAAAATGTGGGAAACGAGGAGAGATGAGGAATGAAATAGAATTTTAATGGTCTTCGCAAAATTCATCCCTGCTGATTATCATCTTATAAGAATCTCATACTTGATATGAGTTTGATATATCCCTAAATTCACCCCTGTACTTTCTTTATAATTTCCTTACCAAAGGATCATCCAATAAATTTGTGAAACAACAATGGACAGAGAAGTGAGAGCCTCCCCAAGTAGCCAATTCTGCCTCTGACAGTCTCTGGGAAATGTGTCAAGGAGTTTGAAAACCACTGATGGAAGGGATATGTTTGAATATGAAATATAACTTATAAAGAGATGATATATTATCTATATGTGTGCTGGATATTAGGGAAAGAGAAAATAGCGTAGAGTGTGAAAGTGTACAGTTTTCAGAATTATTTAGATTCACTGGATGCTTTATATTTCAGCAGTCCCTTTTATTCCACTTGTTAGTCACATTTTAGAATTATTAATGAAATATCTAAAATAATTTCATACCACTTACCACCGGGGCAATAAAATCATCCATTTAAAAAAAATCACCTTAATAAGTTCCATTCTTGTGGGAAATGTATTGAATTGAAAACTGATCTAGATGAAGTGTGAAAATATTTTTATTACTTGAGCATTTAAGATAAGATGGTATTCTGTCAGAATTGGTTCATTGAAGTATCTATTCATGACACCACCATTTTCTCAATTAGATTAAAATCTTAATCATGGAGGCCAACCCACAAGTTGTCATGTGGTGGGACTTATATTTCTAGACACTCTGTGGCATGTTTCTCCTTCATATCACCACTGCTTCCTCCCTTTTATAGGGCACTTCTCTGTCTCTAGGCTCTTTCTTGGTCTGCTGGGGCCAGTCCCTAGACTCTATAGTCCATCTATAGACCAGTCCTTCTCAAATGTAGTTCCCACTGGATCTCTTCCCCATTCATCATCTTGTATGACTCTATTCCTCTACTTAGCTCTAAAATTCTCTGCCTGGCATTTAAGGTCCTTTGTACTGGGTCACAACCCTATTTTTTTAGGCATCTTGAGGTCAAACTGCAGCACAGCAGTACTCAGAGAAAGCTGTGTGCTTTCCTTTCTCTGCACCTTTACTTGGGAGAATTTCTACCCCTAAAATGCCTTCCTCACACTTTCCCACCATTGAATTCCTGTATTACATCCTATAAATATTTTTTGCATTATGCCTTGGGTTATAGTTATTTATGTACTGGTCTTTTTTCTTCTAAGTAGTTTGTTTTTGTTTTTTTAGAGAAGTGACCACTTCTAGCTATCTTTATATCATGAAATAAATCAGCTTTGTGTCACCTAGCACATGCCTAGCACACAGCGGGCATTCAGCAGCATTTGCTTGAGCAGTGAATAAATTATTCACCATTACTGCTGCTGTCCTTATTTTGTAAGTGTCCTGGACACAAATACAAAGGGTTAAATGGGGGGGGGAAGAAGAGAGCTGATAGAGAATAGAAATTTGAAATAAAGTGTGAAAGTCTTTTTTTCCTCCTAATAATTCAATTAACAGTCTAGTAATTAGAGTAAAGAAATTTAAGCATACACTTGTGCCTGGTTGTAAAAGAAGAAAATTTGGATTTTTTTTGTCATTGCTGTTGTTGCCATTCTAACAAGATGTGCCTGTTTTATCTTACACTTAGAAGCTGGAGAGCCCTAGTAAACAGACAGGCTAATCTACATAGGTAAAGAATGACCATAATTCAGCCCCTGTTAGGATAACCATACGTCCTGGTGTGCTCTAAATTGTGCCCCCCCCATGGCTAAGGTGCCACTTTAATTATGAATACCACCTTCTTTCACTTTCAAAAATGTTGTAGATGCAGACTACATTGTATGGTTGACCTAGTTTCTATACTTGAATCTCAGTCAAGGCTGAGACTTTGTAATCACATTTTTTTTTAATGTATGTCTGTTTGTTTGTTTGTTTGTTTGTTTATTTTTTTTCAGTATATGAAATTTATTGTCAAATTGGTTTCCATACAACACCCAGTGCTCATCCCAAAAGGTGCCCTCCTCAATACCCATCACCCACCCTTCCTCCCTCCCACCCCCCATCAACCCTCAGCTTCTTCTCAATTTTTAAGAGTCTCTTATGCTTTGGCTCTCTCCCACTCTAACCTCTTTTGTTTTGTTTTGTTTTTCCTTCCCCTCCCCCATTGGTTTCTGTTAAGTTTCTCAGCATCCACATAAGAGTGAAAACATATGGTATCTGTCTTTCTCTGTATGGCTTATTTCACTTAGCATCACACTCTCCAGTTCCATCCACGTTGCTACAAAGAGTCATATTTCATTCTTTCTCATTGCCACGTAGTACTCCATTGTGTGTATAAACCACAATTTCCTTATCCATTCATCAGTTGATGGACATTTAGGCTCTTTCCATAATTTGGCTATTGTTGAGAATGCTGCTATGAACACTGGGGTGCAAGTGCCTGTAATCACATTTTATACAATCCTAATATTCCAGATTTATGAAATTAATGCTTTTCCTATGTTGTTAACCACTATTTTGAAAAAAAAAGTCCCTCCTTAAGGAGTGACTAGAAAGAAATGCCATAAAGTTGGAAATAGCCATCAAAGTTTTTGTAATTCTTTTAGATTTCTTACTGGAAGAAATGAGATTAGTATTACTGTTAATTTGGTCATGTAATTTCATAAAATAAATATGAGGCCCATCTGATTATGACAACAGTAACTTTAATTCCTAAGAAAACAATGAAGAGCAAATTTAACCTTCAAAGTTGGTTTACATTTAACAATGTAACCAAAGGCACATTTATTTTTCTAGGAGGCCAGATACAAATGAAGACTCCTTACACTACATATATGAATTTTATCAAAATCCTGACATCCAATTTTTGTTGAAAGATACTCATGATACACATTCAGATGACTGCCTTGCATTACTGAAAGGTGTCAGAGGTTGTGTTTAAGGTGAATATTTGCATATCAAATCTCATTCTCCAATGTCTCCTATTCTGCTTTCAGAGAACGGTTTTCATAGGGGCAAAGAAAGGAAGAGCTGTCTTTTCACTGTAAAGCAAACTCCAGATAAGGATTCCAATCTTCATTCCAGGGGCAATATAGTCTAGTTGTCCAATAAGGAGTCTGGTCCCAGTTCTCGCTCTTAGAGGGACCACTTACCTCCTGAGTCATAGCATCCTTGCATGTGAGCTCCATGGGGATACCAACGTTCGTTCGAATGATTTGTCTCATCTGGATTTCCCATGTAACTCACTTGAGCAAAGTGAGAAAAATGCCTCATCAGATCCTTAAAAATTTACAAATATTTTAACATTTCAAACATATCAACTCCCATTTTACAGGATTTTATAAAAAGCATACACACTCATATGACCACACGTTGGTCTGTGTCTAGCACTGTACTTTTTTTTTAAGTTTATTTTAATAGAAAGAGAGGGAGAGGGAGAGAATTCCAAGCAGCCTCCATATTTTATTTATTTTATTTTATTTATTTATGATTTAGTTTATTTATTTATTCTGAGAGAGGGAAAGCATGAGTTGGGGAGGGACAGAGAGAGAGGAAGAGAGAGAATTCCAAGCAGGCTCCATACTGTCAGCACAGAGCCTGACGCAGGGCTCAAACTCATGAACCATGAGATCATGATCTGAGTCCAAGACAGACACTTAACCAACTGAGCCATCCAGATGCTCCTCTACCACCATACTTTACCGATGGTTAGAAAGTAGCCCGCCCCTCCATATTATCTGACTGTAGCTATAGTGTAGAACAAGTTAACTCATTAATATTTGTCCAGTAGAAATGGCAGATGCAGCCTGTAGGCACTATAAATTATTTTATTTAAATACAGTGTTTATTTTTTCAATTAGGAAAATACAGAAAATAATCCCAATTTGGATTTTTCTCACCAAATTATTGTCTTTGAAAAAAAAATTGCAATCTTTCAAGATTGTGTGTTTCACATTGACATCACAGTTCTCCCTTTTCTCCCTTAGACTGAAGATACCATTAATGCTCTAGTTCTGGTTCGTGATTATATAGTGAGTTCACTGGTATTCAGTATGTATTAAATAATCAAGTTTAATGTAAATAACAGAATGTTTCATGATCAATATGGATAGTTTGTGGTGAGACAAAGATTATGGTAAATCCAATATATGTACTTCAAGTCCAAGATAAAAATTTTAAGTACCATTATCTGCAATTGTACCATTTGAGATAACCACAGTTAACATTTTGTGTGTTTCTCTTGTCTATGTATATTGCTTTTCCTATAACTAAAATTTTATCTTTGGGGGGGGGGGTATTTACCTTTTATCCAGAGTATTTTAGATGTAAGAAGCTGCCTTATGCATGAACCTTCATCTGCATTTTATTTTTTCCAGCTTTATTGAGATATAGTTGATGTACAACATCGTATAAGTTTAAGATATACAACATGGTGATTTAATATGTGTATGTATTGTGAAATTATTACCAGAGTAAGATTAATTAACATCTCTACCTCTCATATAATTACCCTTTCTATGTGTATGGTGAGAACATTTAAGATCTATCCCCTTAGTAACTTTCAAGCATATACTACAGTGTTGTTAACTAAAGTCATCATACTCTGTATGAACTTATTCATCTTCTAGCTGGAAATTTTTTTTTCAAATTCTTTTTTTAATTTAATTATTTTTAAAATTTTACATTCAAGTTAGCATATAGTGCAACAATGATTTCAGGAGTAGATTCCTTACCCTTACCCATTTAGCCCATCCCACCTCCCACAACCCCTCCAGTGACCCTCTGTTTGTTCTCCATATTTGAGTCTCTTATGTTTTGTCCCCCTCCCTGTTTTTTTTTAATTATTTTTGCTTCCCTTCCCTTCTGTTCATCTGTTCTGTATCATAAAGTCCTCATGTGAGTGAAGTCATATGATATTTGTATTTCTCTGACTAATTTAGCTTAGCATAATACCCTCTAGTTTCATCCATGTAGTTGCAAATGGCAAGATTTCGTTCTTTTTGATTGCGTATATATACCACATCTTCATCCATTCATCCATCAATGGACATTTGAGCTCTTTCCGTATTTTGGCTGCTATAAACATTGGGATGCTCATGTCCCTTCTAAACATTCTAGCTGTAAATTTTTACTCTTTGACCAACACCTCCCCTTTTTTCCTACTCTTTAGTCGCTGGCAATCATGGTTCTACTCTGTTTTTGAGTTCAATTTTTTTAGATTACACCTATGAATGAGAACACAATATTTGTCTTGCTTCATCTGGTTTATTTCACTTGGCATAATGCCCTAAGGGTCCACCCATGTTGTTGCAAATGGAAGGATTTCCTTCGTTTTTATGGCAGAATAATATTCCATTATGTGTATCTACCACTTTTTCTTTATTCATTCATCCATCAGTGCATGCTCAGGCTGCTTCTGTGTCTTGGCTATTATGAATAATATGGCAATGAATATGGGCATGCTGATACCTCTTCAATATCTTGTATTCATTTCCTTTGCATATATATATACCTGGAATGGAAATATATAGTTCTTTAAGTTTTTTGAGGAAACTCCATACTATTTTTCACAGAGGCTATACCAGTTTATATTCCCACCAACAGTGTACTAGGGCGTCCTTTTCTCCACTGCCTCACTAAAACACTTGGTATCTTTTGTCTTTTTGATAATAGTCATCCTAACAGGTTTGAAGTAATATCTCACTGTGGTTCTAATTTCTGTTGTCCTGATGGTTAGTGAAGCTGAGCACCTCTTTGTATACCTGTTCATCACTTGGAAAAAAAAAATCTGTTCAGATCTTCTACCCATTTTTTTACTGGATTATTTGTTTTTTTGAGTCGTGTAAGGTCCTTATGTAGTTTGAAAACTATATATAATACATTGTTTGAAAATATTTCCTCCCATTATGTAGGTTGCCTCTTCATTCTGTTTTTTTGTTTTGTTTTGTTTTGGTTTTTTTTTTTTTTTTTGCTTTTGTTGCTTGTCCTTGTGTTATGATATCCAAAAAATCATTCCCAAGACCAATGTCAAGGAGTTTTTCTTTGTGTGTTCTTCCAGGAGTTTTGTAGTTTTAGGTCTGACATTTAAGTCTTTATTTCAAGTTAATTTTTGTGAGTGGTGTAAGGAGGGATCAGTTTCTTTTGCATGTGACTGTCCAGTTTTTAGAGCACCACTTTTTTTTAAGTTTATTTTTCTGAGAGAGAGAAAGCATGAGTTGGGGAGGGACAGAGAGAGAGGAAGAAAGAGAATTCCAAGAAGGCTCCGTACTATCAATACAGAGCACACATGGGGTTTGAACTCATGAACCATAAGATCATGACCTAAGCTGAAACCAAGAATTGGACGCTTAACCAACTAAGCCACCCAGGCCCCCCTTCCCAGCACCAATTATTAAAGAGACTTTTCCTTTTCCTATTGATTATTCTTGGGTCCCTTGCCAAATAATAGTTGATGATATATGCTTGGGTTTATTTCCAAGCTTTCTGTTCCATTGGTCTGTGTCTGCTTTTGTGATGTATGTATGTATGTATGTATGTATGTATGTGTACTGGACAGTATGGACATTGTAACAATATTAATTCTTCTGATCCATGAACACATGTATCTTTCCATTTCTTTGTGTCTTTTTTAGTTCATTTCATCATCTTTATAATTTTCAGCTCACCTCCTTGGTTAAATTTATTACTAAGTATTTGTTAATGCTATTGTGAATGGAATTGTTTTCTTTATTTCTTTTTTCAGCTATTTTGTTGTTAGTATGTAGAAATGCAACAGCTTTATGTATGTTGATTGTATCCTACACTTTTACTGATTTTTTTTTATTAAATCTAACAGTTTTTTGTGGGATCATTAGAATTTTCTATATAAACGATCATATTCTCTGCAAACCGACAAGTTTACTTCTTCCTTTCTGACTGGAATGCCATTTATTTCTTCTTTTTGGTGAGGATTTCCTAGTACTGTTGAGTGGAGTGTTGAGAGGGAGCATTCTTGTCCTGTTCCTAATCTTGGAGGAAAAGCTTTCAACCTTCCACCATTAAGTATATTAGCTGTAGCCCTGTCATATTTGGCATGTATTATGTTAAGGTGCTTTCCTTTTATACTCAATTTATTGAGAATTTTTAATCATGAAAGGATATTAAACTTTGTCTAATGCTTTTTCTGTACCATTGATATAATTTTTGTTTTCCTTCTATTAATGAGGTCTCTCACATGTATTTATTTGTGTATGTTGAACTATACTTGCATCACAGGGAAAATTCTCCCTTGGTCATGGTGTGTGATCATTTTACTGTACTGTGAATTCAGTCATAGTACTTTTTTGAGAATTTTGTACCTGTATTAATAATAGAGATTGGCCTGTAGTTTTCTTATTTTGCAACATCTTTATATGGTTTTGGCATCAGGGTAATGCTGACCTCATAAAATGAGTTTGGAAGTGTTCTCTCCCATTTTTTGGAAGCATTTGAGAAGAATTGGTGTTACTTCTTTAAATGTTTGATAGGTTGTACCACAGGGGAGAAGATATTTGCAAAAGATATATCTAATAAGTGGTTAATATCCAAAATACGTAAAGAACTTATACAACACAACACCAAAAATAATCTGACTAAAAATGGTCAAAAGACCTAGATAGACACTTTTCCAAAGACATACACATCAAATGAGGCTCAATATCACTAATCATCAGGGAAATGCAAATCCCAGAGATTTCACCAGGTGAGATATCACCTCACACCTGTTAGATTGGCTAAAATCAAGAAGACAAGAAACCACAAGCATTGACAAGGATGTGGGAAAAAAGGAACCCTTGTGCACTGTTGATGGGAATGTAAATTGGTACAGCCACTGTGGAAAACAGTATTGATGTTCCTCAAAAAATCAAAACAGAACTACCCTATAGTCCACTAATTACGCTATTGGGTATTTCCCCAGGGAAATCAAAAAACACTAACTCGAAAAGATATATGCACCCTATGTTTATTGCAGCATTATTTACAATAGCCAAAACATGGAAGCAACCTAAGTGTCCATCAATAGAGGAATGGATAAGGAAGATGTGGGGTGTGTGTGTGTTCACACACTGGAGTATTATTAAAAAGATGAGATCATGCCATTTGAGACAACATGGATGGACCTAGAGAGTATTATGCCAAGTGAAATAAGTCAGACTGGAGAAAGACAAATAGCATTTAATTCCATTCATATGGAATCTTTAAAAAAAGTGCATAAACAAACAGAAAGCAGAATCAGAACTGTAAGTACAGGAAACAAACTAATGACTGCCAGAGGGGTGGGAGATATGGGGTGGGAAAAATGGGAGAAGGCAAGAGGTCTCCAGTTATGGAATGAGAAAGTCACGGGAATAAAAAGCAGAGCATAAGGAATATAGCCAATGACATCATAATAGCAATGTGATGGTATAAATGGTAGCTATACTTGCAGTGAACATAGCACAATGTATAAACTTCTCAAATCATTAAGTTGTACACCTGAAACCAATGTAACATTGTGCCTCAAATATACTCAAATCGGAAAAATAAATGAATAAAAATAAATAAATGTTCAGTAGTATTCACCAGTAGAATCATCTGGTTATGGGCATTTCCTTGTTGGGAGGTTTTTGATTATTGATTCACTCTCCTACTCATTATGGTCTGTTCAAATTTTTACATTTTCATGATTCAATCTTGACAGGTTGTATGTTTCTAGAAAGTTATTCATGTGTGTTCTATGTTATCCAGTTTGTTGGTGTATAAGTGTTCATAGCAGTCTCTTTTGATCCTTTGTATATCTTTGTTGTCAGTTATAATGTTTCCTCTTTCATTTCTGATTTTATTTTTTGGAGTCTTCTCTCTTTTACTTAGTCTAGCTAAAGGTTTACCAATTTTCTCTATTTTAAAAAATCAGCTCTTACTTTCCTACATTATTTAAATTGTTTCTTCTGATCTCTATTTCTGCTCTGATATTTATTATTGTTAACTTTGGGCTTAGTTTTTTTATTCTTTTTCTAGTTCCTTGAGGTGTAAGATTAGATTGTTTATTTGAGTTCTTTCTTACTGTAGGTATTTATCACCTTAACTTCATTCTTAAGACTGCCTTTGCTACATCCCATAAGTTTCGGCATGTTGTGTTTTCATTTTCTTTTTTTCTTTTTTTTTCTAATAATTTATTATCAAGTTAGCTAACATACAGTGTAGTCTTGGCCTCAGTAATAGATTCCTATGATTCATCACTTACATACAACACCTAGTGTTCATCCCAACAAGTGCTCTCCTTAATGCCCATCACCCATTCTCCCCATCCCCACCAAACCCCCACCCCCACCAACCCTCAGTTTGTTCTCTGTATTTATGAGTTTCTTATAGTTTGGCTCCCTTTCGGTTTGTAACTTATTTTTCCTTCCCTTCCCCTATGGTCTTCTGTTAAGTTTCTCAGATTCCACATATGAGTGAAAACATATGATATTTGTCTTTCTGTGACTGACTTTTTCACTTAGCATAATACCCTCCAGTTCCATCCATATTGTTGCAAATGGCAAGGTTTCATTCTTTTTAATCACTGAATAATATTCCATTGTGTGTATATACCACATCTTTTTATCCATTCATCAGTTGATGAACATTTGGACTCTTTCCATAATTTAGCTATTGTTGATAGTGATGCTATGAACTTTGGGGTACATGTGCCCCTTTGAATCAGCACTCTTGTATCCTTTGGATAAATTCCTAGTAGTGCTATTGCTGGGTCATATGGTACTTCTATTTTTAATTTTTTTGAGGGATCTCCACACTGTTTTCCAGAGTGGCTGCACCAGTTTTTCTTCGTTTTTTAATGTTTATTTATTTATTTTGAGAGAAAAAGAGAGAGTGGGGAACGGGCAGAGAGAGGGAGAGAAAAAATCCCATGCGGGCTCCATGCTGATAGGAAGGCTCAATTTCATGAATTGCGGTGGGTGTTCATTCTCATGAACTGTGAAATCACAGCCTGAGCCCAAATAAAGAGTTCAATGCTTAACAGACTGAACCACCCAGGAACCCCCATTTTCTTTTTTTTTCAATAAATGTTTTATTTTCCTTTTGATTTCATCTTTGACTACTGATTATTCAGCAGTGTGTTGTTTAAATTTCCACATATGTGTGAATTTTCCAGCTTCCCTCTGTTATTAATTTCTAGTTTCATACAGTTGTGGTCATAAAAGATACTTGATATGATGTCAGTCTTCTAAATTTGCTAAACTTATTTTTTAAACTAATATATGATCTATCCTGGAGAATGTTCTATGTGTGCTTGAGAAGAAAGTGTATTCTGTTGCTGTTGGATCCAATGTGCTGTGTGTGTGTTTTATGTCCATTTGGTTTTAAGTATATTTCAAATCCAAAGTTTCTTTACTGGTTGCCAATATTTCAATATTTCCTTACTTATTTTCAGTACTTCCTTATTGGTTTCCTATTAATGATCTATCCATTGTTGGATGTGGGATATTGAAGTCTTCTATTAGTATTATTGTCTATTTCTCCCTTCCAATGTATAAGTATTTGTTTAATATATTTAGGTGCTCTAATGCTAAGTAGATATTAAATTTACAGTTGTCATATCCTGTTGATGAATTGACCACTATATCATGATATAATGACCTTATTAGTATATTGTTACAGATTTTGACTTCATGACTTTATGAGATATAAGTATAGATACCCCTGATCTCTTTTAGTTTCTAATTGCAGAGAGTATCTTTGTCCATCCTTGAATCTATGCTTATCTGTGTCCTTAAAGTTGAAGTAAGTCTCCTGTAAGCAACATATACTGAGGTCTTCAGTGTGGAGAACCTTGTCTTATGCATCTTTTTCTTCCAAGTACCAAGCACATAGTGGAATTATTGAAACAATAACTAAATCTTAAATATACTTCCAGGCTAGCAAATCTAAGGCTTACATCACTAAGGAGGTTTAGAGCTTCAGCTCTTTAGATGATGTTCTTCTCATTTTTTGATACAGTTGTTTCATTCCTCAAATGAAACATTGAGATAAATACATTTTTTTCTAGTTAGAATTGGAAGTTAGTATTTACTATTCTAATAAGCATACCTAAACATACCACAACACACACACACACACACACACACACACACACACACACACACATACACACACACACACACACACACACACACACACACACACACACACTGTCACAAAGCCTCTGACTCTGCCTCTTCATTTGCTAGTTGGGTGTTTAGAATGTGGCTCATTTTAAACCCAGAGAAAAATGTCCACTGTAAAAATGATGTCTACAAGACACATAGACCAATGGAATAGAATAGAAACCCCAGAACTAGACCCACAAACGTATGGCCAACTTATCTTTGACAAAGCAGGAAAGAACATCCAATAGAAAAAAGACAGTCTCTTTAACAAATGGTGCTGGGAGAACTGGACAGCAACATGCAGAAGATTGAAACTAGACCACTTTCTCACAGCATTCACAAAAATAAATTCAAAATGGATAAAGGACCTGAATGTGAGACAGGAAACCATCAAAACCCTAGAGGAGAAGGCAGGAAAAGACCTCTCTGACCTCAGCCGTAGCAATTTCTTACTTGACACATCCCCTAAGGCAAGGGAATTAAAAGCAAAAATGAGCTATTGGGACCTCATGAAGATAAAAATTTTCTGCAGAGCAAAGGAAACAACCAACAAAATTAAAAGGCAACCAACGGAATGGGAAAAGATATTTGAAAATGACATATCGGACAAAGGGCTAGTATCCAAAATCTATGAAGAGCTCACCAAACTCCACACCCGAAAAACAAATAACCCAGTGAAGAAATGGGCAGAAAACATGAATAGACACTTCTCTAAAGAAGACATCTGGATGGCCAACAGGCACATGAAAAGATGCTCAACGTCACTCCTTATCAGGGAAATACAAATCAAAACCACACTCAGATATCACCTCACACCAGTCAGAGTGGCCAAAATGAACAAATCAGGAGACTATAGATGCTGGAGAGGATGTGGAGAAATGGGAACCCTCTTGCACTGTTGGTGGGGATGCAAACTGGTGCAGCCACTCTGGAAAACAGTGTGGGGGTTCCTCAAAAAATTAAAAATAGACCTACCCTATGACCCAGCACTAGGACTGCTAGGAATTTATCCAAGGGATACAGGAGTGCTGATGAACAGGGGCACTTGTACCCCAATGTTTATAGCAGCGCTTTCAACAATAGCCAAATTATGGAAAGAGCCTAAATGTCCATCAACTGATGAATGGATAAAGAAATTGTGGTTTATATACACAATGGGGTACTACGTGGCAATGAGAAAGAATGAAATATGGCCCTTTGTAGCAACGTGGATGGAACTGGAGAGTGTGATGCTAAGTGAAATAAGCCATACAGAGAAAGACAGATACCATATGGTTTCACTCTTATGTGGATCCTGAGAAACTTAACAGAAACCCATGGGGGAGGGGAAGGAAAAAAAAATGTTAGAGTGAGAGAGACCCAAAGCATAAGAGACTCTTAAAAACTGAGAACAAACTGAGGGCTGATGGGAGGTGGGAGGGAGGGGAGGGTGGGTGATGGGCACTGAGGAGGGCACCTTTTGGGATGAGCACTGGGTGTTGTATGGAAACCAATTTGACAATAAATTTTATATCTTGAGAAACAAAACAAAACAAATGATATTTACAGATGAAGCGCTGGACAGCAGTACTTTCAAATACAACAAAAACAAAATATCTACACCCATAGTCATCATAAACAGAATAGATTGAGAGAATGCAAAAATGACTCTAACTTGACCCAAGTTATAGAATACATTGTTTCAGAACCCAAGCCAAATTGTAAGTTGGAGTTGCATAGCAAAAATTATTCAGCAGCCAAGCTAAACTTTGACCAGTCCCACAAATAATCTTACCTGGGCTTTTATTTCATTGTTCGTGCCCTCTTGTAGATATTCCCTTTTCATATTTCTATTTGTTTTTCAGTAGCAGAACCTTGAAAATTAAATCTGTATTTTTTTCTTCCTTTGTTCTGTAAAACATATTGAAGTCATTTGCTCTTTCACTTTCCCGAGACCAGGTTTTTAAAGTCACAGATTCAGATTCCACCCAGAATGAAGTGAAGGATTCTATAGGAAGCAGTAAAATAAAATTAAAAAAAAAATAGGGATTGCTATAAATAGCTCATTTTTTTAAAGTGCATACTTTAAAAAGGAAAATTCTAAGAGCTTACCTTTCAGATGTAAAAGGATATTAGTATTCAGGTCATAATAAAAGATATTAAAAGCAAAACAATTCAATGGTATTTGGACAGAAGAGAATTAAAATTAAGAGAACTTTGACATGGTGGAAGTTGAACCACAGGAAGACCATAGAAGCACATCTGATTACTTGACAAAGGAGACTGAGCCCATGAAGGTTAAAGACTCACCTATCAGAGCTAGTTAAGCAGATACTAGCCAAGAATTTCTTCTTTTTCGTAAAAGAGAAAAAAAAGTTTTTATGATTATAAAATTAATAGATGTTCATCATTTTATCTCCTTATGCAAATTCCCCTTTGACATGTAATTGAGTGTGTGTTCTCTTCTAGAGTGTATAATTGTCAAGAGTATATAATATTTCACCTTCTTTTATAAACAAAGTAAAGCTAATGCATCCTACAAAGTGTGATGACCTGTGATTTATCTTATGAGAGAAGTTGAAACTCCTAAATAACCATTGGAGGATGGTGTGTTTTCCAGAGGATGTTTATGAGTTACTAAAGGATCCATGGACAGCTGTTGAGCCTTTCTGCAGCCAGGAAGTTCATAATCCTTAAAGAATTTTCCCTTCCTTTGCCTTATACATGAATACCTGCCAAATAAAGATAGTTGAGAATCCTTTTAAACAAAACTTTTAAACACACTTTAAGAACATGTGAGTAATTTAGTTGGGAAATTTATAAGAACACTGTGATTCCCTGACTGGAGATACCACTGTTTCTAGTTAGGAAAGATTTAATGGCTTCCTGTCTGATATGCACAGAAATTAGTAAAACCTCTTTCTCCAAATTGAAAGTAAACGGGACTCCAAACTTTGGCTTCTCTCTGTCACATAACCCAGATGACCATCAGAGTTCCTATTACTTTCTTCTGTGTTAACTTGAAGGCCTAAATTTTCCAAGTGCTGTGCTTCAGAGTTGTTCTACCTTAAATATTTTTAGTAATGAAATCTCATGCAATAAAACCTGATGTTGGATAGGTTAGCAAGTTCAAGGACCTAGAGTAATTCATAGAACTGGCAGCACATGTGAATTTTCAATTAGTTTTACTCTCTGACTCTAATAGGAGGAAATCCATTAATATCCCTATTTCAAAACCAGACTGCCCATTCCAGATTCCGGTTCTATTCTTTATGTGTGTCAAAAACAGAGAAAGCCATATGTTCTCTCAAGGACTTCTCTCTGGTACAGAGACATTACTTTTAGGGTCATTTCCTGCCATTTTTCTTAATGATCTTTAACACATGCGTAACTGTATAGCAGCCATATAACAAAGTGTAGACTTCTCTAATAGTGCAGGGTGACCCATACCTGATGGATATCAGATTAATCACCTGAAAAAGATTCTAGAACATTTCCTGACACCCAAATTATTTTGCATATATTCCAACTACCTAAAATAAATTACCTTCATTAAGTTGTCATTCATTCTCCCCTATAAATAACCTACCATTAATTTGCAAGAAAAGCCCTCAAAAATTTTATTCCCACAAATTAAAGGTCTGGTTGTCTCACTCGGATTGGAGTGAAATTATTTAGGTATCTTTGGAATCAACCTGAAGTGGGTTCGAGTCAAACTCCATGCATAGTGCCTGTGTAACATCTCTGAGCCTCAGGTTCCTCTTTGAGGCAAATAAGATATCATTAATAATAAGTAATTTTATTTATTTTTAAGTGGGCTCTCTGGCCAATGCGGGGCTTGAACTCAAGACCTCAAGATCAAGAGTCTCATGCCCTACCAACTGAGCCAGACAAGTGCACCAGTAATAAATATTTTTTTAATTTTTAGTGAGATATATAAATTCACATATAGTGATATATGAGAAGATGTGGTACAATGGTTTAGATGGAGATTAGCTATAGATATACATATAAATAGATATTCCACCATTTAACCATCGTTAAATCTTAACTTCCTCAGCGTGAGTGGAGAATATTTAAGGAGAAAGGAGAAAATGAACCTTCAGAGGAGAAATTATATGTCTTATGGATGACAGTCTAAGTACAAGCACTTAGAAGATGAATCCTGAGCTACATACAAGGAATAATATTCTGAGTGCCACAGCAGGCCCAGAGATACTCAAGTACCCTTTATTTAAAAAAAAAAGGGGGGGGGCGCCTGGGTGGCACAGTTGGTTAAGCGTCCGACTTCAGCCAGGTCACGATCTCGCGGTCCGTGAGTTCGAGCCCCGCGTCAGGTTCTGGGCTGATGGCTCAGAGCCTGGAGCCTGCTTCCGATTCTGTGTCTCCCTCTCTCTCTGCCCCTCCCTCATTCATGCTCTGTCTCTCTCTGTCCCAAAATTAAATAAAAACGTTGGAAAAAAAAATTAAAAAAAAAAAGCCCTCGAACGATGCTTGTTATGATCTGACTTATATCTTCTCTATTCTTTCCCTGAACATCTTTTTAAAAATAGTTTCTTTTCCACTTTTTGAGAATTGCATCCATTTCTAACCCCATTAAAGTGTAATTTGAGGATGACAAGTACCAGTGAAATGGCCAAATCTAGCTATACCTTCTGCTTCCTTAACTTTCAGCACCATTTGATGCTTTTGGCCATCTGCATCTTCTTGAAATGCTCTTCTTCCTTTGCCTCCACAACACCACCCTGCCTTACCTTCTAATCCCATGACAGCACTCCCCAGACTGAATTCAATTTCTCATCTCTAAGTCTGGGGCTACTGCAAGCTTCTCTCTAAGGAATATGGGGAGGGTTAAGCAGGCCGTTGGTGTTCTGAGCTGGCAGGAAGAATGGGGCTGGGGGAATCCTCAGTGTGTAACATACCAACACCCCCTTGTGCATCCAGAGGCTCCAATATCAGAGCTTTGCCGGTTCAGTGTTGCTTTAGAATCAACTCCTTGGTTCTCATTCTCTCTTGTTTGAGCTGCAGGCTTTGATGTGGATCTCTTCTGCTTTTCATCTTCCAGAGATTTCTCAGTTTCCAATCTACTAAGGGTTCCTTTTCACTTAAAGCATGATTGTGATTTTTTTAATGTATACTTTTCTTACACATTCCTGGGTTTTAGAGCAGGAGAGGAAATGATAATCTATGTTAGCATCAATGTATGTTAGTTTCTCTCATTCAGCTTTTGGCTCCTTTTTTCCAACTTTGCATATCTCTCATGTTATGTGTTCAGTGTTTGAATGATTTTTGTCATATTAGTTTCAGGTGTTATATTAGTTTCAGGTTTTTTTTAAGTAAGATGAATTAAGTATTAGTTTTCTTTCTGGACTCAAGTAAGGCCAACATTAGTAGTAGCAGTAGAAGTGGCAAATGAAAAACAGAGATGGATCTGAAGCATAGATTTCAGAAGCATATTTGAAGACTTGGTAATTGTTGGAATGTGGAGAATTAAGGAAAGGCCTGGCTTTAGATGTTCTTTTTAAATTAGATGTTCTTATTAAATATAAATTACTGCAAATTAAAGAAATTTTTGCTAGTATTTACTAGTTACTTAAGTGTTTCATTACTTAAGTTTAGTATATACTCTATGTCAGAAACTCATCTCAGACTTTAGTTTTACAACTTCATGCCCAGTGTAGTCAATGGTTTAAAATTGCACCCTAGGGGCACCTGGGTGGCTCAGTCGGTTAAGCATCTGACTTCGGCTCAGGTCATGATCTCGCGGTCCATGAGTTCGAGCCCTGCGTCGGGCTCTGTGCTGACAGCTCAGAGCCTGGAACCTGTTTCAGATTCTGTGTCTCCCTCTCTCTCTGACCCTCTCCCATTCATGCTCTGTCTCTCTCTGTCTCAAAAACAAATAAACGTTAAACAAATTTTTTTTTAAATTGCACCTTAATAACTGTGAGTGAGACTATAAATTGGTGCAGCCACTATGGAAAACAATATGGAGGTTTCTCCAGAATTTAAAATCACTACAGGAAATCACTATCTCAAAGAGATTATCTTGGAAACAGTCCAAGCATCCATCACTGGATGAATGGATAAAGGAAATGTGGTATATACATATGATGGAATATTTTTCAGTCATAAAAAATAAGGAAATATACTAGAGGGCATTATACTAAGTGAGATAAGTCAAAGACAAATACTGTGTGTGCTAACTTATATGTGGAACCTAAAAAAAGGCCAAACTCAAAGAATAGAGAGTGGAATGATTGCTACGAAGGACTGAGGGTTTGGGGAGATGAGATGTTGGTCAAAGGGTACAAACTTCCAAATAGAGGATGAATACATTCTGGAGATCTAATAGTGATAACAATTGACAGTACTTGAAAATGCCCTTGAAAATTGTTACAGGAGTAGATCTAAAATGTTCTCCCCACCAAAAAATAAGTAATTATGTGAGTGAATGGAGGTGTTATGCAACCTTATGGTGGTAATCATTTCACAATATACGCATATCGTCACACCGTACACCTTAAAATTACATATGTTGTGTGTCGATAATATCTCAATAAAGCTGGAAAAGAAAGATAAGAAAACACATAAAATTGCGCTCTAAGTTCTCAATCCTTCTGCATGCAAACACAGATCATGGTATTCCATAATATATGATTAAACATGCAGGATTTTTACATCTCATTTTACAGATTCCATTAAATTTTACTTTTAGACCCAAAGATTTTGGAATGACTTCCACTTCTGTGAAATGAAGATGTTTCCCTTTCATCTCTCTGATAGCCAGAGTGACCCAGTTAAGTTCAGAAATACTTTTAAGCAATACGATTTTTCAGATTCTGTGCAAGCATTGGTGAGCCAGAAATAAAGAAGACACTGCCTTCCATCAAGGAGCTCACAATCAGATGTGGAAACAGAAAGTCATATATAATTACACCACTGTGAGACATGTGCACTAATTTGCAAAAGTGGTACAGAGAAGCCAGTGACTAACTCTTTGAGGAATGGCCAGAATGGAAATGGCACCTGAGAAGAATTTTGAACAAGCAGACATTTAAGGCAAGAGCAAGTACAAACTTGGGAAGTCATCAACAAACACAGCAGGTTCAAGGAACCACAAATAGTTCAGTCTAACAGGAGAGTAAGTTTTGAGAAATAAAGATACAGGATAAGGCTAAACAAGTGTGCAAGGGCCAGATAAGGAAATGCCTTTTATATCATAATAAGTAACTTAGACTTTATATTACAGGCAGTGGAAGACAATTCATGTTAGAAGAGGTGTGATAGAGTCAGACTGGTGTTCCCGATAGACCCAGTTTTGTAGGAGTGTGTAGGACAGATTTGGAGGAACAAAGCCCTTTGAGACACAAATTAGGGGTCCATTTTTTGGACCAGATATGAAATGAGAAAGACCGGAGCTGCAATGGTAGAGTATAGAATCCAATAAATAAATACTTTGCTTTTTTAAATAAGCAAAAGTCATTTAGGTGGACCGTTACCTTTCCCCTGCATGACAAGTGGTTATGAGCCCTATTTTCTTTATAGTCAGCTACTAACCAAAGTCATTCTGGGAAACTTGACATCCTGCACGATCTGTCCTCTTTGATAAATGTTCCAGGGAGTCAAGACAGTCACCTGTCAAAATTGATAAGTGAGGCAGCAGCAGGGACTGCAGTCTTATTTGTAAGGGCACAGCTGCCAGCACTTGCAGCCTGCTTACCTCTAGACGGGTCTGTCTCGCTCTGAGACTTTTCTATTTCCCCCCCAAATAGCCCCAAAACACATTGAGGCTATGCCTACCTGTGCGAGATACTCATTCCAGAGTAGTCTGCAAATGCCGGAGGAGGATAAAGAGGCTACTTTCATTAGACTGTTTCACAACTGAAGAGTTTCAATATCTTTAAAAGGGAAAGCATGAGCCTGACCAATTCTCTGTAGGCATTTAGCAAAATAGGTAGTAAATTCTGTGAAATAGAAAAGCCCAAGGGATTACTGGGCAGTGTACTTCTAAAATCCTAAAATGCTCATTACCGCATGCACAGAAGGTATCTGAGGAATAAGGAGCCATTTTTTGATTAAAAGGACTTAGTTCTGAACAATAGAGTGACTGGTGTTTTTAAATTAAATACACAGGAAGGCACTTAAACTTCATCCTCTGCTTTTGTGAAGGAAAGAAATGAGAGTCTCAGAGGACCACCCCAGCCCTGATGAGAAGTCCACAGCACAGTTCTGTACAATGAACTTTTTCTTTGTTTCTTTTGTCTTTACCAATGGGATTGTGGTTATCTCTGTACATGAACACATTGCTTGCAGAATCTAAGATGAAAAGAGCCAAAATCTAAATAGAGCAACAGCAGGATTTTGGTCTACCCATGGTGTGGTCATTAACAAAACTTCCATTCACACTGGAGACTCAAAACTTCTTAACATGAACATTTGCTTTAAATGAGATGCTTGCAGCAGTTAGGGAAACTAATTATGGCAGACATCCAGTAGTTCTTGTTGCCAGACCATTCTGCCTCACACTATTTAGGACACTGTATTTTAAAAATTAAACTGATCTTTTTTTCTCTCTCTCTAGAAAGCAAATAATGATTCTTTGAAACTACAGTGATCTTCACCTTCTAGCACACGGCGGTTAATGGGCAGGTTTTCTCTGCCACACGTGTTCTACAATTGTTATAACCCTGGCAGTGTTCTAAAGGTTTTGCCTTTCCTTTACTGCAGATTTCCTCTACTGCCCAATTGACAGTTGAAGTTCAATTTTTCACTGAGATTTGTTTAAGTCCTTCCTGCGATACAGCCTTCACATTCTCCTGCTGAGATTTTTCCAAGACCTAATAGACCCCATCATTAGAAAACATTTTACAGTACTCGAATTGGCTTTCCTTATGTTGAATTACAGCCAGTGTTTCCTCTACATTGCCCATTATAGAAGTAATTTGCAGAATTTCTGCATTTTAGCCAGAAACATTCAGAGGGAGTGACTGCCTGGGGTGCTGGATACCAGTGGCATTGCCAAGCTGGAAAGGACAGAGCCCTAGGGCTGGTGTATGTTCCAGAGGAGGGTGTGTGCGTTTCTGAATTTCCATGTGTACCCAAATTACTATCTCTGTAATTACACATGTTTCTTGTCCCCCTTGTAAATTCATGGATACACATGCTTGCACAGGCCATTTCCCACACTCTTACTTCTCCTAGATTAGATATGGAGTTAAATTTGGATTCTCCTAGTGGTTACAGAATGGCACTTTTGTGCTATAGTAAACCACGTGCCCATGTGCCTTCTTTTGTTTACAAAACCAGTATCCTTAATATCTAGTATCAGACACACTTAAAAGTGTTTTATAGGAGTTATATTGGATTTTTGCATTCATTCATGGAATTTTTATTTTTTACATCATGTGCAATAGTATAAAAGAATTATACAATCTCTTCCCTCGGTAAACTAGCATCTATTACCCATTTTAAGTGCACAGATAACAGTTACCAGTTTCCTTACAAAATGCCTATATTTAGGTGAAACACAGACAGTAAGAAAACAGGATTTTTTTTCTGGCTGTACTCTCTCCCCCAGTCGTTTGGGTTCTTCAAGTCACCTCTCAAAATCCTTCCAGAAACTTCTGAGAATCCTCAGGGTAGGTCACATATGTGTTTTCAAATTGCCTTGTTGCTACTCAATAAAATCTGACGTTTTCTTTCCTTCTGGCATCAACTGTGATGACCATATCCTCTGCTGGACCTAATGTTCTCGATGTGCACTTTCTTTCCCTCTCTCCATTTTGGATTGTCCCAGATGGCTTGCTCAGATCACTGCATACACTCCATGCTGTGTTCCAAGGGTTACCTCAGGGAGAAGTGTCCGTTGCCTATCTTTATACCTTGGGTGTCATAAAGAGCTAAAATATGTCTTCTATATTCACTTGATTTCTTTTGTACTTTTGGGACAAAGGCCTCAATCTGTAATGGCAGGTCTAAAAAATAGTCTCAGTAATGCTATGTTACATTGTCAACTTGCCTGCAAACAAGATGCAATAAATACCTGCCTAGTCAACACCTAAGTGTAGAAAAAGAACATTACCATGGCATTCAGCCCTGTGGTGGCTTCTCCCTAATCCTGTCTCCTTACCTTCTCCCTTAGGAGTAACCAGCATCCTGAATTTTATGCCTGTCGTTATCTTGCTTACCTGTATAATTTTGAGACATAAGTTCGTAGTTCTAAACAATATGTTCTTTAATTTTACATCTTTAAACTTTTTTTGCAACATACTGAATGTATTCTCCTTAAACCTGTATTTTTTATTCAGAATTACGAGCCTTGTTCCTAGTTGATCCAAGATGTTATATATAGCTGCAATTCACTAATGTTCACTACTAGGTAGGATTAACATTTATGAAAATGGCATAGTTTATGTGCTCGGTGGGCATTTGAGTTGTTTCCAGCTTCATAATATTACAATGCTGCTATGAATTGTTTTGCATGTACAAACTAGTGAGTATTAGCACTTTCTAGGGAAACTCCTGGGTATAGGATATACACGTTTACTAAGCAGTGAGTGCCTGGGCTGATTCTAACTCCTACCAACAGCGTGAAGGTGCTCCTAGGTGCCACATTCCCAAAAACACTTTAGACTTATGATTTTCTCTAAAGATAATTTTCTCCAGTTATCATATTGTGATATTCAGTTTTCTCCAGGTATCATATTGTGGTTTCAAATCTCCTTTCTCCTAAAAAATTTTTAAAATAAAATCTCCCTTTTCCTGATGATTAATAATGCTGAGCATCTTCTCATATGTTTATTGGACTGCTCAGTTTTCTTCTTCTGTATAATACCATTTCAATATTTGCTCATTTCTATACTGATTTTTTACTGATCAATTTTTTAAGAGTTCTTTGTGCCCTAAACTGTGAAATCAATCCTTTATTTAATACAAATATTTGTGTATAATACAAATATTATTTCCCAGTTTGCAACTTGTCTTTTCACTTTTTTATGGTACCTTATGATAAGTAAAAGTTTCTAATTTTAATATCATAAAATACGGTAATATGCTGCTTCATGGTTAAGGCTTCTTCTATCTAGTTTAAAAAATCCTTCCTGGGGCACCTGGCTGGCTCAGTTGGTTAAGATTCCCACTCTTGATTCCAGCTCAGGTCATGATCTCACAGTTCATGAGATCCAGCCCCCATCCCCATGTTGGGCTCTGTGCTGACTGTACAGAGCCTGCTTGCGATTCTCTTTCTCCTTCTCTCTGTCCCTCCCCTGCTCATGCATTTTCTTTCTCTCTCTCTCTCTCTCTCTCTCTCTCTCTCTCTCAAAATAAGTAAACATTTTTAAAAATCCTTCCTTCCCAAATGAGTGGTTTTTATTTTGTATTCTAAATTTTTAAAAATAATTTTGCTTTTGGGGCGCCTGGGTGGCGCAGTCGGTTGAGCGTCCGACTTCAGCCAGGTCATGATCTCGCGGTCCGTGAGTTCGAGCCCCGCGTCAGGCTCTGGGCTGATGGCTCGGAGCCTGGAGCCTGTTTCCGATTCTGTGTCTCCCTCTTTCTCTGCCCCTCCCCCGTTCATGCTCTGTCTCTCTCTGTCCCAAAAATAAATAAAAAACGTTGAAAAAAAATTTTTTTAATAAAAAAAATAATTTTGCTTTCACTTTAATCTTAGATTCACAGAGGTTATTTTTTCGCATTTTTGTTATTTTTATTGTTGATATGACATGAATGAATGAATAAATGAATCTCAAAAAGATGAATGGGTGAGGAGAAATATGGAGAGAAGGGAAGTTAATTATTTGGGGGTTTTTAAGTTTTTATTTTAATTCCAGGTAACATACAGTGTGATATTAGTTTCAGTTGTATAATACAGTGATTCAACACTCCATACATCACCTGGTGCTCATCATGAGACGTGTGCTCCTTGATCTCCTTAACACCTGCCCCCATCCCTCACACACAGATTATTTTTTATTATGGTTGGAGTTTGGGGCCCAAATTTATTTATTTTTTCACTGTGGATTACATGTTCTCTTAGTACTGGTAATTAAAAGTTCACATTTTGGGGGCACCTGGATGGCTCATTCGGTTGAGCATCTGACTTCAGCTCAGGTCATGATTTCAGGTTTTGTGGGTTCGAGCTCTGTATCAGGCTCAGTGCTGACAGCTCAGAGCCAGGAGCCTGCCTCAGATTCTGTGTCTTCCTCTCTCTCTGCCCCTCCCCCACTCACACTCCGTCTCTGTCTCTCAAAAATAAATAAAAACGTTAAAAAAGATGTTTTTTAAGTTAAAATATTTTAAAAATTAACATTTTGTGTGTGCCTGGGTGGCTCAGTGGGTTCAGCATCCAACTCTTGATTTTGGCTCAGTTCATGATCTCACCATTCGCGGCATTGAGCCCACCTCTGGGCCGACAGTGCAGAGCCTGCTTGGGATTTTCTCTCTCCCTCTCTCTCTGCCCCTCCCCTGCTTGTGCTGTGTCTCTCTCTCTCTCTCTCTCTCTCTCTCTCTCTCTCTCTCTCTCTCAGAAATAAGTAAATAAACATTAAAAAAAATTTTTTAAGTCCATGTTTTTCTTGATATGTAATTACAACTCCATCATAAATCAAGTTTCTGTGTAGGTGTGAGTTTGTTTCTGATCTCTTGTGTCTGTTCCACTGGTCAGTTTGTCAAACTGTATGCCATACTATACTGTCTTAAATTGTATTGTAACTTTATTAGAAGTGCTAGTAGCTGGCTGGATAATTCTCTTCCCCTATTCTTCACAAGTGTCTTCAGTATGCCTTGTCATTTGCAGTTCATATAAATTTTTTAATTATCTGTGCAAGCCTATGGCAATGTTATAGGGAATTTGAATTTCTTCATCAATTTGCAAAGAATGAACTCTTTGTAGTATTGATTCTTCCAATTCATGAACATGAGCTCTCTTTTTCTCTAGGTCTTTAATATCTTCCAATAGATTTTATAATTTTCTCCATAAGGTGCTTACACATCTTTTTATTAGCTTTATTCCTAACAATTGCTATTTTTTCTGCAATATTACATAATAGATAAGAGCACAGACTCTCTAATCCAGTTCTTCCCTTTTCTAGTTGTGCTTTGAGAAAATCACTTAACCTCTTTGTGTCTCAATTTTCTCATATATAAAATGGGGATGTTTATATACCAAACCTTTGGAATCATGAGAATTAAATGCAGTGTAAAGTGCTTAAAACATTGCCTAGCACAAATTAAACTTAATGTGTTTGCTATTATTGTTAAGGAGAATATTTTCATAATTGATTAATTCACACTTGAAAGTAATATATTTATTCTTCATTTATTGGGAATAATATTCCGTAGCTCTACATTAGATCAAGATTGTTAATCATATGGCTCAAATATTCTATATCCTTAAACTTATATTGCCTGATCTACCTATGAATCACCATTATAGTGATAGATTTGTCAAACTCTATCTCTAATTCTATCATTTTTTTTTTCTGCAACTTGAAGTCGTAGTTTGAGATGCATCTGAGTACAGAATGTTTATTTCTTCCTGGTCAATTTAACTTTTTCTAAAAAAAATAAAAAATGTAGTGACTATTTCTTCGATGACCTTTTCTCTACAATATATTTTATTATATTGCTAACATAGCCACACCAGCTTTCTCTTGGTGTTTCATGACATACCTTTTCCACTTTTACTTTCAGCTTTTCTGAACTTTTATGTTTCACATGTGTTTCTAAGCATCTCTTGCTACAAGTGTTTTTGTACAGTTTTTGTGTAGTTGAGTTGTTGTTGCATTAGCGGTGGCAGTTGTTTTGTTTGCATTTGTATCTTGTCATTTTATGTTGTATAACGACACCATTTGGTCTATTTATATTTGTTATAATTATTTATAAATTTGGACTTAATTCCATTATCTTGTACTGTACTTCATTTGTTTTCTCTTTTCTGTTTCTTTTTCTCCCCTTTTTAATCTTTTATGTGAATTGATCATGTTTTTCTCATTCCATGTTTTCCCTTCCACTGGATGAGTTCTGTTCTTTTAGTCCTTACCTTAGAAATCTTAGTTTACCAATTTTTATAATTAAATAATATTTTTACCCTCCTCCTAAACAAGAACACAGGGAATCAAGGACACTTAAACTCTAACCACATCCCTCCTGATTTATATGTTAACTTGATAAACATTTTAATTTGTTCTGGACTTATTTCAACCCTTTAAGCCATTGTACACAATATAACTTGTTATATACACTCCATTTTTGTTTAGCTTATCTTTTCATTTGTTTTTTCATCTCAGACCTTACACCAGAATTTGCCTTCTGAACTTGAAATATTCTTCCTGTAGGAAGAGTGTGCTATTCGCAAAATATTTTGGTTTTTTGTTTATATGAAAACATCTTTATTTTAATTTTGTTCTAAAAAAGATATTTCCCCTGGATATAGAACTCTAGATCAGCAGATGTTTGCCTCAGCACAACAAAGATACGATCCCACTGTATCTTTACTCATACGTGAGACAGGTACAATTCACAATAAAGATACTGATTCCTGGATTGGCGGATCAATGGTTTTCATCAGTTCTGGAATATTCTCAGCCTTTATCTCTGTGTTTCTTAACTTCTATTTCTTATTTTTAATTTCTTTGTCTCTGTGTGCATTGTAGATAATTTTGTCAAATCTATCTACTAGCTCACTAATTTCTGAGTAATTCTCTCCTCAGAGATATCTATAACTTATTTTTTATATTGGTTATTTTTATACCCACTCTTTTCTCATATTTGCAATATTTTTCTATTTTTTCATTATATTAAACCCCCTTATATATATTTGTAATGTCTTTGCGAACATGATGCCTGTTAATTTTTTTCTCCTGTGAAATCTGACTCTTAGTGCATTGTTTCTTGTGTGTTTTATGAAATTAGGCTGCAAGCTTATTTTTATTCTAACTTTATCTCTGGTCTCTTTGAGCCTGGGTTTCTCCAGCCAGAAAGTACACGTTTGTTTCTGCCAGTATTTATCATGATCATTCCCATGTTATAAAAGTTATTTGGAGTCAATATTCCATTGTTTAGATATTCTCTTATTTAAGAATTACCATATTGAGGACATTTATGATATTTTGCTATTATGAATTATACAGTAGTGAACAGATGCTGATATACGTCAGATGCTGATGTTTTTGTATGTAGTTACCAAACCAGACTACAGAATACATAATGGCATGATTGAAGTTAATTTTCAAGTGGCCAAAATGATCACACTAATCTCATTGACAACAAATAGAGAAACATGCTTACTCTTCAAAGGCCCAAGGAAAAAGCAGTTCATAAAGCAGTTGGGCAAATAACCATAAAATAATTTTTAATAAATAAGTATGTTAAATATAAATAAAACATTTAAAATTGACCTGATTATTTCATCTACCCAATGTCATAAAATACTATTTAGATTCTTTTAGAATGACATAAATTGGCATCATGATTATGCAAACATATAATTATATACCTATGCATCCAGCACCAGGGAAAGTAAACCATCTAGAATAAAGACCAATACGTATGTGTGGGAATACATACATTCTTTGAAAATTTGCCAACTCGCCAAAGTCTAAAACAGCATTCATTTGCCATTTTTAAAAAGAGATGGTAAGATAATATCAATGCTAACTATTTGCAATCCACTGTTTATTTATGACTCCTGTGGGTACAGAGGAGTTGTGAGGAAATATAGAAAATTTGTGTGTATATGAAATTTTTGTGTATGAAATTATGCCATTAAGTAATGTTATATGAATTTTGTGGGAACTCCTCCAGTGTTTAAGAAGGTGCATACGTCCCCAAAATGAACTTTCTCCTTTCTAAGGATGAGTGTTAAAATTCATACCTTGCTTCTTGATTTAAAAAAAAATCAAATATCTTGAATTTTTTGGAGAAAAGGTAAAATGTTGAGTAAAGCTTTAATTTCAACATTCTATGACCTGTTGTTATATTTTGGAATAGATCTATTTTAGGGTTTAAGTTCCGTGGTTAGATGAGCTATATCAGTAGAGATAAGAGGACACATTTAATTACATAAAAGTGCTACTTTACTAAACAAGTACAAAAACACACAAAAAACTGGGGAACAATCATTGTGACATTTATGGGCTCTTAACAGGTTTAAAAGTCTTGTACCTTTTCCTGTTATGATGACCACAGGCAAATCTCCCTAGCCCCCACTATAAAATAGCTTAGAAAAGGCTTACAATAATAGCCCAGTGCCTCATTAGAAAAGCCTGTATTTCCTGCTTCAGTAACCAGCTGATGGAAATAAAGTTCATCTTGTCAACAAGTTTATTTATTTCCCATTCTTCTTCTTCTTTGCTAATCTTCCTTTTATGTTTCCTTAATAATACATACTGGAAAAGTTCCTGAATGCTTTTCAAATAAAAAGAAGTTCTGGGGAGGATTGACAAATTTCTGTTGTGTCAACATAGACACGGGCGTCTCCCAGTCTGGAATCCAATGTATAATATCTGAAAAAGATGAATGTAGACCCTCCTCTTCTCATTCATCAGATCAGGAGATATTCAGGTCTACTAATTGGTTTTAATGCATGTTATTAGGATTTTATTGCCGGTACAATAAAGACACAATGCATTTCATGTATCATAATAGACTGGCATTAAAAAATAACTAGTAGGGCTGGCTCCAAAAGAAGGAATAGAAAAGGAAAAGTCTAGAATTGGTGCTAACAAATTAGTTCTTTGGACACTTTGGGATCGTGACCAGTAGCCAAATGTAGAACCTATGAAGTATGAAATAATGCATGAATTCAGGATCAGCTGTCACCTACAATTAGTATGTATTTACCAGAAAAAAAAAAAACTATTATTGTTATACATGTGGTACTAATCTGGAGATGTGGAACTCCAAGCATCTTTTAATAATTAATCTTGTGGGTCAGATTTCTTACTGATCATCAAATGCTACAATGAAGTACCATATTTTTGTGTGTGGTCATAATAGGACAGATAGTAGTTTGGATTTTCATAATAAGAAATTTTAATTCACTATTTGATCGTGTTTTCAACCGATGTCTTAAACATTTATTATAAAAATATAATAATGTGAAAAGACTACTTATCTTCATCTACTTCCAGGAACAAATTTACTCCATAATATGTTTCTATGTAAAATCTTTGTAGTTTGTGTGCAATTTTTACAATTAATCTTCCCTATCTCTGAAGAAAACAGTGGTTTGCATTATTTTTCATCAAAAAATGTCATTGCATACCAACATATTGACCCAACATGAAACATACATGGAACGTCAGCTGATACATTTAGATTAATATCTCCATGCAAGTTCAGAAAGTAGTTTTTGTTAACATGTCTCAGATGCTTTCCTTACATTAACCTTTAGCCCAAGTTTACAGTAAATCTGCCATCTCTACTAAACTCTGTGCCCTTGGGAGCAGTCTTTCAGTCCTACCAAACCAAAATATGCTCATTCATGGGTTTATCTTAGACTACAGCTCCGTACCTCTGCATTCTGCATTTTTCACCAGTT
Organism: Prionailurus viverrinus; assembly: GCF_022837055.1. Lineage (NCBI taxonomy): Eukaryota > Metazoa > Chordata > Mammalia > Carnivora > Felidae > Prionailurus > Prionailurus viverrinus. The sequence goes on from NC_062567.1 coordinate 66,166,908, forward strand.
TGTCCGTACTCATGTGTCTTGTCTCTCAAGGGGCAGGCAGTGTCTCACCCTCTTTGCCAAACACTTATCAGGGCTTCCAGTGTTCCAAAAGGTTGACTGCTGATGACATTGTTTCCCATTAAAATAAAACAGTGATACCCACCATAACTTGTCATCCAAAGTTGATATTTATAACCTATTTCAGTCCTAGTTTACTCATTTCCCTGGAAGATGCTCCTGAAGATCATTTTGTGCATGTTTAGATTTAGCTTTTATTCCTTTCCAATGCTTACTGTGCCACCTCAAGTAGCTATAGATCATCTGTACAGACCCTTCTATTTAGGTAAAACATATTTTGCCTTTCTCAAGTAAATGTCTGCCCCTTCAAAACAACTATTCTTACTTTTTATTTATTTATTTTTTTTTTTTCAACGTTTATTTATTTTTGGGACAGAGAGAGAGCATGAACGGGGGAGGGGCAGAGAGAGAGGGAGACACAGAATCGGAAACAGGCTCCAGGCTCCGAGCCATCAGCTCAGAGCCCGACGTGGGGCTCGAACTCACGGACTGCGAGATCGTGACCTGGCTGAAGTCGGACGGTTAACCGACTGCGCCACCCAGGCGCCCCATCTATTCTTACTTTAAAACAGCATCCCAAACAGGTGGCATCTCTTTAGCTGATCTCCTTTACTGAAAACATGGCCAGCTCAAAAGCATGACAGGAAGCACAGTCATTGAATCAGGGACCTACCAGGGCACAAAGGGTCACCCTGTCCTTTTCGACTATTTACTTTGCAGAAAACACATTGCTAATATCAAAGAAATGCTGTTTATGCTTTCTTTTGAAAAGGTGGCTTTTCAGTAATTCAAAGGAAAGATAGCTTACAAATGCCAGGAGTGGCGATAACAATAAGGACAGCCGGACAATACAAGCAGTATTATCTCGGTGATAACAGGTGTTTGAGCCTCTCAGAGAATGCACAGTACTTTTGTATGCAAGTTAGTGCACTGTTCCTTCTTTTTAAATTTACTGTACAAAGGCAGGGTTGAGAGAATATTTAAACATTTTTCAACTCGAGCCCTTCCCTCCTAGAGTCCTCTATTCATCTCCCTGATTCAGTGTATGGTGGTGCAGCTCACGTCAGCTGTTCAACCTGGTTCCTGCCTCCACACATCCCACCTGTATCACAGGCTTCCGTCAGCTTCTCTCATCCCCCGGGATGATTTTGGCACTCACAACACACTCTCCTCCCTGCATGCCCCATACCCTCCATCTCAGGAGATAATGACTTAAAGAGTAATAGAAGAACCAGAGAGACAAGAGTAGAAAAAAAAAAACTATATGAAAGTCAGGAGGCCTGGTTTCCACTCCCACGTCTGCCACTAAATTACCCAGTGAACGTGAGAAAGTCATTTATGTCGATAAAAGGTGGAGGGCAAGTTAACCAGTGTCTAAAATCCCTTCCAAATAGTTCTATGAAATAAATTATGCTTATATTACTTTCCTTAAAATTCAATCAATATTAAAAAATAAAATAGGGGGAATTTATGCTTCTGCCTCAGTTGAGTATCAAGAAAATAAGTCTTTGCTTTCTCTCAGTTGTCCTAATTTCTGTTCATGGTTTATGGATGAGAGAAAGCTCATACATTTTCATACTGACCTCCCTCCCCTGTGTCTGGCCAGAACTTCCATTACAAGACATTGTAGAATTGGTCTACCTAGCCTATGTCTCTAACATTGTCTCAGTAACCCCGTGAGCACCTTTTGCTGTAGCCACACTGAACTCATCCTCCATAGAAAGGGTACCTTATCTCTGGAACTTTCCCTGTCTTGACTCATCTCTTGATTCTTGGCTCATCTCATTTATGGTGGGAGTTGGGGGGGGGGGGGTGTGGGATATGTGTTTTACCACTGTGGTTAAGGGCCATGAGTCTGGAGACAAACTACCTGGGCATGAATTTTGGCTCTGCCACTTGTATGGTATAAGGTCCTTGGATAAGTCACTTATGCTCACTAATCTGTTTCCTTACTTGTAAAGTAGAGACAGTAATATCTACTGCTTAAACTTGTAGCAGTCAACAGGGAGTAATCAACGTACAGTGATTGACAGCTTACCCAACACAGCAAATGTTAGCCATTCTTGTTACAATTTTCAGAGTTAAAAATAAAGGAAGTGTGGTTTCAGATAAGATATGAAATTTAACAAAAAAGTAGCTATCCCACATCTGATAAATGCCAAGACACATTAGTGAAGCCAGATCAGTCATTCCTCTGGAGAAACACTTCCAAAACTTTCAACATCACTTGGAGTAAAGCCAAAGTCCTTATAAGGCCTTCCAGGCCCTGTATAGTCTGGAGGCCCTTCACCTCTGTGATCTGATATCCTACCCACCCCCCAAAGGCCTCAGCTCTCGAGTGATTACCATCTGGCTTCTTCCCCCAACCTGCCAGGCACATTCCTGGCATTTCCTTTGAATGCACCTACTGCCTGGGTTGCTTACCCCATATGACCACATGGCTAAATTCCTCATCTCCTTTCTGATTCTGTTACAATACCTTCTCCTTGATGAAGCTCACCCTGACATCCTGTTTAAAGTTACAACCCTTCGGCTTACCACATACCACATTGAGCTATCATGAGTTCTTTTTTGCTCGTGTCTCAATGAGTCTAGACAGTGAGCTCTTAACTGACCACTAGACTAGAAAAGTGTATTGATAAAAAAAAAAACTTTTCAAGTAAAACAAAACAAAACAAAAACCTGTATTCAATTTCTGATTTAGAAAAATAGTTGCTAAGTGACCTTAGGGAAATTACTTAATGCTGGCCCTGAATTTCCTTATCTATAAAATGAAATTATAATATTTACTAAAATTAACTGGAGCTCTCATCCAAGAGACAGAAGACACAAAACAAATGCTTAAAGAAAGAAAGGAGATATAGTGGCATACCAAATCGAAAATTCCAAGAGTTTGCTCTTTCAGGCATAACTTGATTCAAGGGCTCAGATGATGCCACTAAATTTCAGTCTTTCTCCATCTTTTGGCTTTTATCTTTTCTCTACTGAATCCATCCTCAGGCTCTGTATATTGTGGTAAGATAAAGCTTTGAGATGCTCTTGATCTACATTCTTGCAGGTTTAAGTACAACAGAAAAGACAAGTGTTCTTTTTCCAATAGTTTCAACAAAAGTCTTGGGGCTGATTTTGATAGGCTTGAATTGGATCAAATGCCTATCCTTAAAATAATCACTAAGGAAATAAAATACACTAATTTGCTAACATCTAGGTCGCATGCCTGCCCCTGCAGCTGGAATCAGTCCTAAAAACATATAGAAGGAGCAGGATGTAATTCTGCACAAGAAATTTAGGGTCATGTTTCCAAAGAGAGAAAAAACCAGTGCCAGGTCGGCCAGAAATTCTTATACCATGGATCACCCTCTCATATTTTTATAAAACTGAATTAAATATAATTTGTAAACACTCATGAATAATGTTGATACATAAACACAATGGTCGATACATAAAAGTTTCTAATGCTGACTATAGTTCTTGGCACATAGCAGGTGCTAAGAAAATGTCAAGTGAATGAAGTGAATCAGTAAAAACTGATCTGGTGGAGTGATTCTTAGGATGAGTAATTTACAGATAATTTTCATTTATTTTCAGTTAACTCCCTGGTTAGCTTTCTTGTTGGCAGAGATTGTAAGAGACTAAGTGACATCTATTGTTTTTACAGCTTTCCGAATGTATCCTACTGAATCTAATACTATTATACTCAGGCACAAATATAGAAAAAGCAATTTCAGCCTGCATCTCAACCCACTATAGCAGTTAACTCATCCAACGAATGCATATGGGGCTTCAGTTAAGTTTCCAGACTACGCTGGTACTGAGAATGTAAACAAAATGACATGGCACCATCATCAAGAGCTGGATTTCTTTGTTTCATATGTAAGGATTATAGGACATAACAATAAACATAGCAAAGAACTGCTTATAGAATAGAAAAAGAAATAGGCAATTTAAAAGAGTAAGCAACTTACCTAAATACATATTTGCTGATAGAAAAGAAAAATATAAGTGATAGTACTTTTCAAGAAGTTAGTAAGCATCTGTAAAATTCTGAGAGAATTTTAGGGGCTTTACTTAAGAAAGAGGGATGGGGAGGGATAGCATCCAGAAAGTATCATTTAAGCTAAGAGCTGAAAATGAGAAAGAACTTTATATGGAACTAGAGGGAGGAGCTGTTGAGAATTCAGGCTTGGCGTTTGTGCTAGAAAGTGAATCCCAGCTCTGCCTCTGACTTCCTGTGTGACTTTGGGAACATAACTTCTCTCTTTGCCTCATTCTCTTCATCAATAAAATGAAAATAATAGTAACTGTGTTAAATATTGATAAGATACTACTTTCCTCTAAGCCCTTATCTTCTCTTGTATAAACTGATAACATTCCCCCCCCCCCAGCCTTCCTGTCTCTTATCCCCTGCAACTCACCCATGATACTACTGCCGAAGCCATTTTTCCACACTGCAAATCAGACTGTGTTACTTCTTGTACAATGATTCGTCTTTACTTTTTGCAAATTATTTAGTACGGTGTGGCCATCCTTCCATGATACGGTCCTTGTCTACCTCTCCAGTTTTATTTTTCACCATGGCCCCTCACCACCCCTGTCTTAACCCTTAGATTTACACACATTAACTAAAAGTTCTTATAACTTGGCATGTTGGCTGCTAACTATCTCTGTAACCTTTGTGTAGTCAGTGTTCTCTGCCTGGAAATTTGGTTTTGGTGAATGCCAGAGTCAATTCTATTATCTCCTCCAACACACTCTTATTAGATTCTTCCAGCAGGCCCCAACCTAGAGCTGACCACCATACCAGATATATTGGATTTCCTCTTGCTCCACCCCAAGTGAATGATAGTAATGCTTTGTAGGTATGTATGTGGCAATGGGAATGATCTAATGAGAAAGGGAAACTGATAATATAAGAGAAAGGGAATAACTGAAAGAGAAATACTCATGAAAAAAAATGTTAAAGGAGTGGCTTATAGAGCATGGGTGGAGACATTGGCCTTTGAGACAGTTGGGCCTCCCTTTTTCATTGTAATAGAAGGACAGCCCACAGCACAGATCGAGGTGAATTTGGATTGATACACTGAGTGGAAGGAAGAAGCAGCAGTTCCTATTTCATAGTTTCCTTTTTCTCCATGAAGCATGGGACGGGGTACTGGCTAAAAGTGAAGACAGAGAAGACACCATAGCAGATTTGCAGAGAAGGGGGGTATAAAATACCAGTCTGGGAGACTGGAAGGTTGAGGTAGTAATAATCTAGTGTCCAAAGGGCTGTGAGGCAAGGTCATCGATTGAAAGTGAGGAGGTCCTGTTGGAGATTTGAGAAGAGAGGAAGGGAAGTATAAAGTGATTGTCGGGCAGCATTGATGGTCAATTTGAGATTTGTGTTAATGAATTTACAGTGAGAGAGTCAGTGTGGTCAGCATCGATGTGCATTTTCCTGCAGGACCATACAGCTGCTCAGGTGGGAACATGGGGAAGTAACATCTGGGTTCACTCATGATTGACTTTTTGCTGGATGATATGGTAGGAGCAGAGAATGACAAGGGAGTTGTAGATTTTTCGGAAAGATTGTCATGGGTAAGTGTGGTTCTAAGGCATGCAAAAAGAGATAGGAGGGCATGAAGGAATTATTGAATGTGAAAAGTGGAAGAGTCAGTAGGTTCATGGTCTAGTGAAAGAGTAAACATGCTGAAGTGGGAATTCAAGAGTACCTGTGCTGATCAGACAGTGGAGTGCTGAAAATAGATATTTTAAAAGAAAAGCAACTATGGCAATGACCTTTTATGAATAGTCTTTTCTACACATTGTGTATGGCATGTTGAACAATTTTATGAGGACCTCCTCCCCCCAAAACTAACATATAAATCAGAAAGTCAAGCCACAAATGACTGTAGGTATTTAGCAATGGCGTTAGTAAGCTAATCAATGATCATTTCCATGTTTGTCCAAAACTCAGGAGTCAGCTGTGAATAATCCTGGACTTCAGGATTTTTATAAAGGTAAACCACATGATCCTAACACCTAAAAGCAACTGTTTTCTCTAAAGATACAACAAAAAAATAACTGACATAAACAGAGATTTTCCCTAGTTTCCTCACATGCCATTGTTCTTTGTTTTAGATGGAGCAGAACTGTGTGAGAGGCCATTGAAAAACAGTTGTTCATACAGTTAGAATGATTTTCTAGTTGCCACAGCAGAGGTAACAATACATAATTGGAGTATCACTCCTCACATACCCTGAATTTGTTCCCTGTTTCTATTCCTGGTCCAGAATTACTGATTACTGGCATCATGAATCTACCCTCTCCTGATTAACAATATAAAAAAAATTAATTTTTTTGTGAAGGTATAAAATTCATTCAAAATGGGAAGTTTATCACTTCCTAAGGTGGCTTAAAACACACGATGAGAAGCAGACAACCTGGACCCAGAAAAATGTGATTTCTCTTATTTCCCAAAGGATCTAGGAAGCTCCTAAGAGGAGAAAATTGGAGTATTAAAATCTGCCTACGTTTCACAGCAATATCATTGATAAGGAAAAAGTAGTTGATGAAGGACTTGAGTTAGGGATGTTAGTGCAAAGATGTTACCATATGACCTTACTTTTACCCTACTGTCTCTATAGAAACATGATTTACTTACTAGTTGTACAACTTGTTTTAGATGTTTGGAGATGGGTGTGTGAGCCTGTTGTTGCCATAGTGATGTGGGTATTCCAGGATTTTGTTATTTATTTCTTGCTAAGTATTATACCTGGTTTCCACTATCAAGATAATGATATTGAAGCCATATTTTCACAGTAGACTATCTAGCTTCCATTAGCTGTGGGAGTTAAAGTTTTTATACTTCCCATTATTTCTTTGTTTTAAATAAGTGTTTTGTTGGAACAACTCAGCATGGTATTCCACTAGTTACTAATCAACATTACAAAATGTAAGACAATGATATATGATTAATACTAAGCTTGTATAGTAGTGCATCTGTTGTCATATAAATATAAACCAGGAATATAAAATAAATAAAATAAATAAAATAAAATAAAATAAAATAAAATAAAATAAAATAAAATAAAAGGAAGATATGGATACAATAGACCCCTGTATCCCCTGTTTCCTGTGATTATCAGTTGACATCAATGACCATCTTGTCTGGCCCTGGTTCATTTTCAGACTTACATAGTACTGATTGCCTCTGAAATTTTCTCTTCATGGCTTGGGCCTCAGAGCTCTTTAGGGTTTTGAAACAGTTTGCTTTAAAAGCCATTGAAGGTACTTTCAAGCCGCATTCTTCCTCCAACAACATAGTCGTATCTAGAAAGCAAAAGTATGGATTGTTTTTTTCTTTTTAAGTTCCTGGTTTCTCGTTAGACCCAAAAATAAAATATGTAAAAGTTTCACAGTACTGTAGGGCAACTGATTTATGTACAAATCCCATTCTTTCTATGATTGGAAGGATGTTTCACGGCAAGCTTTACTAACTTTAACCTTCTACTCCACCCTCAGTTTCCATGCAATTCGTTTCTCACAGGATTAGAAACTATGCTTTTATTTCTTAAAGGGACTTTATACATGTTCCCAAAACATAGCATCTTAAAGCACATTTAAGCCAGATGAATGTCGTTTTACCAGGTATATGAAGTGACTCTTCTACTCCAGTCACAAATGACTTCAGGATGGTTAGCAGCACCATCGTGCATGTCTGGCTTTGATTCGTATACACCTGTGAATTGTCTCTGTGGAGAAAATGTACAGAGGTAGCATTTCACTTTTATGTTTTTCATCAAACAGCTTGCTAGTGACAGAGGGAAAGGTATGAAAGTTGTTAGGGAAAACATTCTCTATTACCAGGAGGTTGTTTCTTCAGAAGTCAGAGGCTTGTGTGCTTTGTGAAAGGAATACTAAATTAAACCTGTACTAGAGAATTTCTTTCAGGTAATCAGGCTTTACAAAGCCACCTTTGCCTCATACGAGCAAAATGCTCCACAGGTAGCTGCTTAGAAGTTATTTCATCATAGAATTAAAGTCACTTTGATTCCAAAATGTATGCTTCTGTTGTACTAATAGGAAATAGGCAGTGTCTGAAACATTCTCAACCAAAGAACTAATGGCAAGTCCACATTCGTTACTGGTGTCGGATGGTTTGTGGGATCCAGGAAATCTCACTTGAGCCTCCTTCAGAGCCTGGAATCCTACCACCACAAGTTTAGTCCTTTGAATTAAGGCTTCGTATTTCCAGCCTTTATTAGTATAAGCCAAACCCTAAGTGGGCAACATTTAAAATCATTATTAATGCAAGAATCAGACTCTTAACTATAGAGAACAAATACGTGGTTGCCCTAGGGTGGGGGGATGGGTGAAACAGGTGATGGGGATTAAGAGTATTTCATTACAATGACCACAGAGTAATGTATAGAATTGTTGGATCACTATATTGTACCCCTGAAATTAATATAACACCGTATGTTGAACATGCTGGAATTCAAATTAAAAATCTAATGAAAAATAATTATTAGTGATGATCTCTTTAAGACATAATTTGTCAATTTTCTTTATATCCTAAGAGCTACTTGTGAGAGAATAGACGATAACATTATACGCCCAATTTTTCTAGGGGATCGGGAAGATGGCAAACCTGAAATTCCAATGGCTGCCTGGATAGGCATATCTCTAGGAACTCCACCACGCAGTTAGAAAGAAGTAGGAGGGTGCTGAGTGTCTTTAAAATGGGATGTCAAAAATAATATCGAAACAGGGAGGGGGACAAAACCGAAGAGACTCATAAATATGGAGATCAAACTGAGGGTTACGGGAGGGGCTGTGGGAGGGGGGATGGGCTAAATGGGTCAGGGGCATTAAGGAATCTACTCCTGAAATCATTGTTTCACTATATGCTAACTCATTTGGATCTTAATTTTAAAAAATAAAAAATAAAATTGAAAAAAAAAATGGGATGTCAAAATGAAAGATGGTGGAGGAAACTTTAGGTCCAATACGATGACCATATTGAAAAATTATGTTGGCCCAGGATCTTAGTCTTCTTTTCCTTGTGATTCTTGAGTAGATGCTTTGATCTGTGGCACTGAAATCTTATGGGTGGATTCTGCCTTTCTTATCTAAATAGATTGGTTCCATTTTATTGCAAAACATTTCGTCGTGCCTCTTCTAAGCAAACACCAAAGCCGTGGCACGGCATTGAGAATGTAGAGAAAACACTCACAAAAGCAAAGCTCCTTCTACAAATGTCTTCCCACAGCACAGGGAATTTCTCCCCTGCTATTGGAAGGACACTGAAAGTCAATGCATTTTAGTTTTGACTACAGCTCCTCATTTGCTTTAATTTAAAGGTCCCAATCTCAGTTCTTTATGGAGTGTTTAGGTTTCCTTGTAGGTCTCTTAGGAATCGTAAGCTTCTTTACTCTTTAACTGTATACTGCACTGCTGTAATTGAAGCTCTTTTGTTGTTGTAATTTCTTCCTAATGTTACAGTTTCAGTCAAGTGTTCTTTCCCTCTGGAGGCATTAATTATGCCCAGTTTTGAAAATGCCCTTGCTTAGTGTATACTTTTTACTTCCAGTGCCAAATCATACCACTGGTTCCTATTCTTCCCCAAGGTGAAAGGGTTTACCACCTTTTTTCTTTACTGTTTAGCACTCACCATGCCCTTTTTCACCAGTTAGAAAGTCATTCTTCATAGTTTCCTGAAGATCACCAATTTATGGTACCTATCTCAGGACAGAGGATCTAAATTTTGTTTTGTTTGCTATCAGCTATGAAAGTATTGGTCAGTAGAGCTTATGAGGGTCTCCCCTGGCTAAGGATTTACCTATGGTTTATAGCTTGTCATTAAAATCAAATGGTTATTTTCCAATGGCAAAGCCTTCACTGAGATATAAAATTGAAAGGGAGGATCCTTCTTCAAATGTAGCAGAGAATAGTGGAAAATATCCTCTTGTTTGAAGTTAGGTGATTTTTCTTTTATTTAGTCCTGGTAACTGTTTCAGATAAAACACAGTTAAATGGATTCTTACTATAATCAAACTTAATAACCTTCTTTTCATTCACATACACACATGCATACACACATACACACACAATCCATCTCCCACTAAAGAGGAAAGCCTACTTAATTATTTTTTTACAAAAAGTTATATACTCTTCATCCAATTAGGAATAAGTTCCCCATGATGAGAACATCAATTTGTCTTTTAGTGCTTGGAATTAAGCGATTTATCCTAAAGTCATCTGTTTCTGAGAGTAGTACAAGTCTATTTCATTATATAAAAATGAAGTACACTGAAATTTATTATTATTTTACTGAACATAAATCAGGAAATAGATTCAATATACATTACCTAAGGACTGACATTTCAAGCCCCTTAGCCATGTGTTTCAGTAAATGTGTTTCCATGTTCATTTACTGCTACATTTTGAATCATTGCCTCTGCCCATATGACTGCTGATGTCTCTCCCTTCAGCCTGAATGAACCCATTTCATTCCAAGGGTGAGAGCATCTACAAAATAATAGAAAGCCTTGGCCTGGGCTACACAAAACACTTTCTTGTTATCATACTGTACAAAACTCAAAAGAAGAATTGATAGAGTCCAATGTAGTATTTTTGTATTTGGACTTTGTTTTATTAAAATATAAATAAAATCACAGTATCTCCCAATATTTTTATGAACATTTCTCTGCCTACTTTGACAGTCTCAGATATTTTATTGATTCCATCTTATTGATTTGTGCATATTTTATATTTTATTGTATAATTTTAAGGGGTTTTCAGTTTATGATTTGATACAAAAGAATTGCACTTATCTCTCCAATTGTACAATGAAAATTTGAAACATTGGCTTGAATATACATACAGAAATACACATTGAAGGTAAATTTGGGTGATCCTGGTAACATAAGTTAATTTCAAATGCTGGGCAATAATTATGAAAAGCTCCCAACATGACCCGGAGAGTATCAGTGAGTTCTCCATTCTGCTGTGGGATTTCTCTCTGAGATAAATGTCGTTCTATGTGTGTTTTTCTCTCAGGAGGTCGAGCTGTGTCGTGTTAGCAGTCAAGAGAAGCTGGGCCTGACAGTCTGTTACCGAACGGATGATGAAGAAGACACGGGCATTTATGTCAGCGAGGTAAGAAATGCCGAGGAGGGTAAGGAGGGGGAGGGAGACTCTGAGGAATGGAGTCAAATGACTGGCAATGAGAAAATCCTTGGGAGGCTTGAATGTGAAGAATTGGCCATGTTCCAGTACTTGTCACTTTCAATTAGGAAAGTAAATTATGTTGCCCAGGTAATGTAATTATTATCAGCCTGTTTAATGTGGACAGTTTCACCACAGAATCCCAGTAAGGAAAAGTGCAAAAATGGGAACATTGCCTGAATTTGAATAAATTCCCTAAGGATGCAGAAATTCAAGCAAAGTTTTCGATGAGAAAACGTTTGTCCTTCCATTCCCTTTATCAGTGCTGTTAACAAGAGCACTGACTAATTGCGTGTTAAATCTAATCTCACAGATGTCACATATTTTACTCTGCTGGCAGGATTGATAAACTTGAATATCCAAGGAGTGTATCTATAAGTTTGTTTTTTTTTTAATTTTTTTTTCAACGTTTATTTATTTTGGGGACAGAGAGAGAGCATGAACGGGGGAGGGGCAGAGAGAGAGGGAGACACAGAATCGGAAACAGGCTCCAGGCTCCGAGCCATCAGCCCAGAGCCCCATGCGGGGCTCGAACTCACGGACCGCAAGATCGTGACCTGGCTGAAGTCGGACGCTTAACCGACTGCGCCACCCAGGCGCCCCTATAAGTTTGTTTTATTCAACCCCATAATCACTGTCAGAAAGTGAGATACTTAAATGTGAAACATTCTTAGTGTTAATTACCTTGGAAAAACCGTGAAGCAAAATTTATTATTATAGGTGACTTTTTAAGACTCCCAAAAGAATCATTTTGAGAGTAGTAGGGTGTAATTTATTTTAATGATATGTACACATGACTAAAAATTATATACATGCAAACACACATATAGATGCATGTGTATTGTCTAATTCCTCCATATATATGTATACACACGCATATATATGGGTGAAACTGTCTATGTATGTATGTATATGTGTGAAAAAGAAGTTAGAGAAACTAGATACTAATTGACATCCCATGCTGTTTCAAGTGTTCTTGGCCATGATCTTAAAATCATTACCTAACTTATTCAGCTTCAGCTTCCTCAACTAGAAACTTGGTACAATGCCTATCTCATTGCTTTTATAGAGGTGTTTAGAATATGGGAAAGATAACATATTTAATGCACTTTGAAAACTACACAGCTCTATAAATGTAAATGTTACTCTTTATCACTTTACTGACTGGCTCCTGCAATGGAAAAATCTCTAGAGAATATTTGACTGATATACCTCTTTTAAGTGGACAGCTATGATAAGTCTTCTAATTATGGTGAGGAAGTAGAGGGAAATACCTGCAGAATTGTCCTTTGTAATATGTACCGAGGTACAGATGTCGACGTTAAGCACTAGGTTGATTATAGTTCTGCAGGTAAAGTTTTAGATTGTGAATGGCTTCTCAATAGGATACAGTTAATTAATCATGCCTCACTTCCCTCTATTGAGTCTCTTATTTACTATTTATATATGTCAGCTTTGGAGCTTAACTTTCCAGGGATAATAAAGAAGCCACAGGAATTGAACATATGTACTTGGAAGGAATATTTTCCTTATACATCTTACATGTAATTATAGTGTCTTTGTTCTTAATTGATCACTTAAAATTCACTTATTAGGTGGATAAGAAAGTAATATCTAACATCTGGACAGGATGGATCAACCTCATGGCTATACTTGAAATACTTTGCTTGAAATAAAAGCTTTGATGTAATAAGTTCAAATAAATGGCTTAGAGCCATCATGTAAAATGTGATAGATGGTATTACCCCCAGTGAACTGTGTTTGGCCCATTAAAATGTTGGTAAACTCTAAATAGAGTCTTAAATATCTATTTATTCTAAAATAACTTATAGTTAATAACTTTACCCTATAATGTAAGGTAGAGCCTAGTAATAATCTACATGGATAGGATTTTTTTTTCATTTTTTGAGCAGCATCAATTATAAATCTCTATAAATTAATGTGCTCATGAGACAGAAATTTCTTTAATAAGTATGGACTTATTATATAGCTGTCAGCTTTTCTAAGACCGCTAAACCAGGATTTAAAGATTACTCTAGTAGAAAGCAAATTTCCTGAGTCCAGAGAATTCTAGTATTAACATCTGCTAGAGATCATGTCTGCTGAAGACCATACCTGACGGTCTGGATACAGAAATGAGTGAATGGATGTAAAAAAAAAAAAAAAAAAAAAGAAGGAGAAGGGAGAGGAGAGGAGGGGAGAAGAGGGGAGAAGAAGGGAGAGAAGAAAGAAAGAAAGAAAGAAAGAAAGAAAGAAAGAAAGAAAGAAAGAAAGAAAAAAGAGGAGGGAGGGAAGATGGAAGGAGAGAGAGAAAGAATGGAGGGAGGAGGGAGGGGTGGAAGGAGGAAGGGAGGAAAGAGGAAAAGGGAGGGAGAGAGAGAAGAATGGTCTTCAAATTAAGTTCTGCTCTAGTTCTCTTTAATTGTATTATTATTAATTCTAAAGTGGTCTATTTATATTTTTAGAATCAGTGATATTTGACAGAAAAATTTGACATGCATTTTGTAAATCAGTAGAGAATTTTGAACCAGGTTACTAAACATATTTTTAACCATATTTTTAAGTTTCTGGGGAAATATTGCATATCCAGTTGAAGATGTGTGTTTTCTCCATTACAGGTAGATCCAAATAGCATTGCTGCCAAAGATGGCCGAATTCGAGAAGGGGATCGTATTTTGCAAGTATGTGGCATAGTCATTTCCTCTAGTTTCCTACTATTTGTTCAGTAGTTTCAATTCTATTTAGTTTTTTATAAAAAAACTAGGAAAAGAATTTGTCTTTTCTAGATATTAACATTCACAAAACACGAAGCTATCAAGTAAAAATGTTTTTAAAATGAGGATGGTACCATTCATTAAGAATTATTAGCTAATAATTAGTGATTGAGGCATCATCTCTGGACTTGGATAACTCCTCTTCAACTTCCAGCACCACCACTTACCTGAGCACATCACTTAACCTCTCATCGTAAGCCTGTTTCCTCATCTTAAAATATGATAATAATAAAACATTGTTGCAAAGGTTAAATGTGATTATGCATGTGATATGCTTCGCACACGGCGTGGTGAGTAATAAACATTAACTTGTATTACTACCAGCAGCAGCAGCATCAGTTACTGCTGCCTTTTCCAGAATAAATTAGGTAAACATGGATTCCTGTGTTCCATTGCTATATGAAAGTCTAGAAGTCTGAAGAATTTTATTTGTTGCTGGGGACGGGTGGAGGGGAACACCTTCTTTTCTTCATGGAAATGTGAAAACATAGAGACTATTTAAATTTCAGTTTAAAGATGATGAGCAGCTCATAAGAGGGGAGGTGGAGCTGGTAAGAATTCCAGGCCAAATTAGGAATAACCCTGAATGCCAGTTTCCGCCCTAAACCCACCTTGACCCTCTCTGTCTCCTCTGAGTCCTTTCCCATGCAGAATGGCTACAGAAAGACACACAACTCCCCAGATTTTGTGTCCAGATTAATCCAAGATAATAACAGAGGCCTGTCAGGGTTGAGTTTCACTGCAGATCACAACTATGAAATGGGGAAGATGACTTAAAAGCCGAAGTGAGGGAGCTATAAACTGTTAAAACATTCCACATAGCTTTTAGTCTTTGTGATAGACCTACAGTTCCCATTTCTCCTTCCTAAATGCAAACCCTTGAAGAATGTTTCTTTGCATTTGACGCGAATGGATTCAACACTGTGCCTAGAATGAAGGCTTCAAAAATAGACAAGATGCCATCCCAGCATTTGGGGCACTCCAGGGGTAGTTAGGAAGACAGCTGCATGCACAGATGATTACGATGCAGTGTGGCATTGTCATGATAGAAGTGTGCTCACGCTGCCCTGGGCACATACCAGAAGGTTATTCTGCCCAGCCTTCTGTTAGTCTTTCCTTTCTTCGGGGTACAACTCACTGATTCACAGCACTTCTTCATACCCTTTCTCTTCTCTAGCTAGATGCTACGGAACTCCTTTTCCATCAAGGACCCTCTACTAAGGCTCCAATTAGGAAAGAATAAAAGTATGAATTAGTGGTCATTCATGGTCCTACTAATTTTTCAGAAACTTCAAGAAACTTCAAGAATATGTAACTTCTATTTCTCTTGGTCCCTAAGTGGTGACCTGTAGTTTAACAAAATGGAATGTGTCATAGGCTATATCAGGGGAAGGGAAATCAGGTAACCAAAGCACCGTCTTGTTTGCTACCATATTTTCGATGTCTTTCTCAATCACACATGAATAAGTGAATGAATGAAACATAGGTATTTAGTGGAAAAGGTAATAGGATAGATGAATCAAATCTGTAGTAAAGCTTTACTGATACAGCCTCATTAAAAAATAAGGGCACATTTTTTGTGTGTGAATCACCCAGATAATGAAACCTCCAAACATATTTTATTATTATTATTTTGATTTGGAAGTAATTATAAATGTATTGTTCACCTTGTTGACATCTACAGTTGAAAATACTCAGTTGAAAAGAATGTAACCTTTTTTTTTAAATGTTTGTTTAATTTTGAGAGAGAGCACAAGCGGGGGAGGGGCAGAGAGGGAGGGGAACAGAGGATCCAAGGCGGACTCTGTGGTTATAGCAGAGAGCCCAATGCAGAGCTTGAAGTCAGGAACCAAACTGTGAGATCATAACCATGAGCCAAAGTCAGATGCTCAACTGACTGAGCCACCCAGCTGCTCCAAAAAGAATGTAACCTTCTTTTGATGCTCAAGGGTCTGTTGTGCCCAGCAATCATTGCACAATTCAAGAATACAACAAAAGACTCAGTGGCTAAAAGGTCTGGAAGATTTTGTGCACCAATATAAAATCACCATAGTTGGCTACGTTTTCCGATGTGTTGGGTCTATTTTTTGTCATGTTTCTCTTGTTTCCAGTCATCACTCCTTTCTCTGACCATCTACTCTCCACATTTGACACCTTGTACTGCACCCTCACTGGCTCCCTTCCTAATGCAGCTAACCACTGCCCCATAAGGTAGATATACAAATGCAGTTATTAAAATTGCATCTATTAGTTCTCAGAGTAGAGGTAGATCAAAATAAAGTACATGTGTTTTCATATGTGCATACTATATATTTTGACACTTCCTTATTTGTGGCTATATTAGAGGCAGATAAAGTTTTCCGATACAATATTTGCAGGATAATAAGGCATTCCTTAATGGAGTGGGTTCATTGAAGAAACAACAGCAGGATTGACAAAATTCCGTTGTCTGCCTGATTACTTTATATTCAGTGACAAATATGTCACACTTAATGAACAAATACATGTCACATTAAAAAGCCTAGAATTCAAGTCTATTTGCACACACAGAAAACAAAGAGTCTTAAGGGTAATGGTGAAATTATATTAAATAAAACTGTGACAAAATTGTACCCATAGACAAATAGCTCCCATATGGTTGATGAGGAGATTATGGGATACCCTGTAATGAGCAATTAATGACTCCTGTCTCAGGGAGATGAGAGGGAGAGAACGAGAGGATTTACTTCTTATCCTTGGAGTTTCCTGGCTGGCTTTTATTTAAATGAATCTCTTTAGGGCATTTGTGGTTTTAATTTCCTGTTCATGATGACCTAAGTAGAGTATTTCTATGGTCTGGTCCTCATTGTGAAACTAAAATTTTCTAAATGTACTGTATCATGGGACTTCACCCAGTGGCACCACCCACACAGATACATCGGATTGGCCAAAGGTAGGGATTATACAGAAGAAAAACCATCAACCACTTTCATGAGAGCATGTTCTAGATCTCATGTGTTTTTCTTCTGCAAGCCATCAAGTGTTCTGTCTTCCATGCCATCGCCACACACTTGTGGTATCAGATGTGTCCTCAGGAATTAATATGGGGAAGTCCTCTCACAAAATTGCAATGCTGAGTGAAGACAAGCATTTCTGAGCCCCAGAGAGAAAAGATTAAAGACAACATACGTGATCAGAGTGCTGTATTCTCATTTTCTCCTTGGGATAGTGAGCGTAGCAATATTGCATGTCGCAGCCTGATCTCATGTTGGCCAAAAACGTCAGCCATGTTCCTAAGGATTACTCTGACAAAATCCTGCAAAAAACTCAAGCAGTGGAACAATAAGACTTCAAATGAGCTTTCTCTCTCTTTCTCTGCCCTACACCTAAACTTATTTCCAGCATTTGTTCCTACTTTTTTCCTTTCTTCCCCTTAGATAACTGTCCCCCCCCCACTTCTGTTCTTTCCACTTCTGTATCTCTGTACATTATTCACCTTCTTTCCATACTAAAATATAAGCTCACTTGAAATAGATCATTCCTCTTTTGCCTTAGATCCTGGGTTTTCAAAGACATTCCATAGGTGGTGCCAAGAATTTTAGTTGCCCACCCACCTCTGGTACTTGCTAATATAGGTAACGTAAAATTTGGCACATTCAAGCAAAAAAGCTATATTAAACCATCTCTAGGCTTTTAGGGTTTTGCACACATGTGCACATACACACACACATATACACACACACACTCACGCACATACAGCAGATTGGGCCCAATGTGAGATTTTGGCTGATTTGTAATACCATGAAACTCTTCTAAGCCAAGGCAATATCTGCTTTGAAGTCAATGTTTACATATGCCCAGACACAGATAATAAGACAAGACCTATTTTCTAGCACAAATTTTCCTCCTTGTAACAAAAGGTACATGTTGCCTTTCTCCTGGTTCTCTTTCCCTCTCTTTTCTTAAAATTAAAGTCTTCCATTAAACTGTGGTGTCACACTGACACATCTATCTCATCTCCTCCCTGTGATTCTCGGTCCTTCACCTTTATGTCTGCCTGGTGTTGTCATGCACAGCAAACTGCCTTCCCACGAGCAGCCCTGTAGCCACAAGCCATCCTTCAGGAACAAAAGCAAATGAAGGTTGAAAGCTCTATCTGATTCCATTCCTCAAATCTTTTCATTCTTTGCTGAAACCCATGGCTGCATTTCTTGCCCCAATATCAGTCTGGGTGTCAAACTCATGTCCTGAGTTCAATAGGATCTACCAACCGGTGGGCTAAAGACACAGTTTTGAAAGAGGAACGATAAATTACATTTTAACACCAGATTTCTATGGTGAATTCATTTCATTCCACCCATGATTCTGGGTGTAAATGTGTTTCTACAACATGGAATCTGTCCTTTCAGGACAAGGCGTAGTGTGAGGACTGGAGACCATAGCTCTGGTCATGCTGAGTTCACAGAGGAGACAGATGAGTACCAACTGTAATGGGGCTGAAAATCTAAAACAACCACATTGTTTCTTGATGGTTCTCGAAGAGTTAGAAATACATATGAGATAGATGTATAGAGTACTAAACCACCTTTACTACTATGGACTTAATTATTGTGCATGAATTTTAATATATTTGCTCTGTTTAGAAGAAAACAATCTTTCCTGTATGGAGGATTTAAATATAGACATCAATGATGTTATAGTAGTAATAATAATAATAATAATACTAGCAAGAACAGTAACATCAATAGCACTACGTGGCAACCCAGAGCACTTCCTGTTTACCAGGCACTTGTTTCAACCCTAGACATGTATTGACTCATTTAATCCTTACAAGAACACTCTGAGGAAGGCACTAGTATCTGCACTTTCATATAGGGACCATCATAGTAACATCAAATAAACATGAATGAAGAGTATTTAGGATAGTGGTAAATGAACTTCAGATGCAGAATTTAGATGTATATACTTGAGCAAATAAAAGTAATGAGAATTAGATTTCAAACAGAAAAGGTGAAGAGAAGCTGTGGGAGAACATCCACCTCCATCTTCCTAGGAGCAAACACGCCAACAGTGGAGGGAAGATGAATGATTAGGTCCGTGATTAATACACAAATAGATGCATTGCAGACACAGTGTTAAGAATTACTATGAAATGGGGTGCCTGGGTGGCGCAGTCGGTTAAGCGTCCGACCTCAGCCAGGTCACGATCTCGCGGTCCGTGAGTTCAAGCCCCGCGTCAGGTTCTGGGCTGATGGCTCAGAGCCTGGAGCCTGTTTCCAATGCTGTGTCTCCCTCTCTCTCTGCCCCTCCCCCGTTCATGCTCTGTTTCTCTCTGTCCCAAAAATAAAAAAAACGTTGAAAAAAATTAAAAAAAAAAAAAGAATTACTATGAAATGGATGTAAACCCCCAAAGCTCAAAGAAAGTAAACATTTTCAAGTCCTTATTTTCAGACTACACCGAATTGGGGAGGGGGGAGGTGTAGTGGAATCCATCACTGCCAATTTATCTTCATTTGAGAAAAAGCCTTGGATTCAGTACAAAAATAGCTTTTCAGATGTATATTTATGAAAAAAACCACAAAATACCCTTTCCTATCATTAGTTACCATTTTGGAATCCTAGCTTCTGTTTTCTAATTTGATGAGTTTTATTGTGAGTTGCCAAAAAAAAAAGGAAATGCGCTTGAAACTTGTAAAAGCTGAATTTCCTATCCACATTTACAAGTGAAAAACAAAGGTGATATGCATTTGATCAGAGTAAGAAAATACAACATATGGTTGTATGATTCCCCCCCACCCAGACTCTTACTTATTTTCTGCTTTCTTTGTGTTCAGTATGTATGATAAGAGTCCAGGAATAAGAATAATTTACTGTGGTCCAAAGTTGAGATTCCTGGGCTTCGATAATTATATGTCCTTGTGTATCAGCCAGAATCCCAGAATCATCCAGAATCCCAGAAATGAGGAGAAAATTCTCACTAGTCTACTTCATGCTTTTCAGCAGAAATCCGTAGTGAAAAATGTTAATTATTGAAAAATTAGTCAGTACAGCCACATTTTCTATTTAATTTACTGAAATAATTAGTACTTATTTTAGATAGAATTACTTGACCTCTTCAACTAAAATTTCTTTCTGCATATTTTGATTATGTGCTATGGATCAAAAAATCTCATTGTCTCCATGGATTTGAACAATCAATAAAATAAAATAAATATAAAATATCCGAAGAAAGTCCAGTTAACTTGGAGCTAAATACATTTGAACGTGAAAATGTAGCTTACCATACAAACTTTAGGAATCTTATTTGCTGTGTCTGTAGAACTTAGAAAAAAGAAAAATATATGTGTGTGTGTGTGTGTGTATCTATATATATCTATATATATCTATATATATCTATATATATCTATATATATCTATATATATAGATAATATTGAATTCCACTGGAGTCTTTTTGATCCAAAGTTTACTCAAGCTTGGTTTCTTTCAAAAAGCCATTTTTACTCTGTATTAATTTTTAAAAAGTTAAGTATACTTAAGAGATGAGCCTTAAGAGATTTCATTAGTTTTGTTGTTTGAGGAAATGGATGAATCTTAGAAAGAGCTAGAGTGTTGATGAGGATGTTACCGATGCACTGTTCCTTGTTTTGATTATTTAAGCAATTGAAAGAGATCCTGAGAGTGATTTGGGGCAACTGAGTCAGACGCACACAAATATGAGATGATTAAATGAAAATGCAATCAGCAGTGGCCTGGGAGCATTGCCTGGTGAGAGATAATACCGTAGCTCTCTAATTGGCTCATAGCAGGCATGCAGGATGACGGATTTCAGTTGTGGTATTGCCAGTCCTGCTTCCCCCAGCACTATTATCTCAGAGTGACACTTCCATTACTCTGAGCGGAGAAAGATGAACGTCACCTGTCAGGGGCTGGTTAATTGTGTTGCTAGATGTATGTTGCCAGGGCGCAGGTTGGACATTTATGAACATAACTGCTTCCTCTGATGTCCGCCATCCTTCAGGGATCGATATGGCTCTTACAGTAAGCGCGTAATTGAGTGAAGGCACTTACCACTGAGGGGCTGGAGATGAGCCCATTGTGTGAGCTTCATTGTCCATACGTTCACCATAAATGAGCTGATATTTGCCATTTATTGTGTGCAGCATTGTGGAAATGGAAACTAATGTGCCACTTTCATTTGTTTTCTAGATAAATGGGGAAGACGTCCAGAATCGAGAAGAAGCAGTGGCGTTGCTGTCGAGCGAGGAGTGTAAGAGAATCGTGTTGCTCGTCGCAAGGCCGGAGACTCAGGTCAGAACACAGATCCAAAATCTGGAGACTGAACTTCACATCCATTGTTTGCTCGTCTATATCAAATCAGTACTGTGTTTATTTGTAAAGCTGAGTACACAAGACATAATTAACAGTCACCTTACCTAACCTACCAACCTGATCAACCTTATCTTTTTGAAAAAAGAAGGGAAAAAACACACAAAATGGAATCGTTATTCTCTCCTTCCACTTGCCAGTTATTTGAATGAATTCATCAATGAAAAATGGTTGACGGTATGATTTTTAATTCTGTGTGGATCCTTGCTCTAGGTTTCTATCTAAAAATATTTAATTGGCATATTAAGGTATCTTGAAGGAATCTTTAATGAGAGAATCATTAGCGTATCTAGCTGTCAACTTAAATCTTTTTAGGACAACTTTATCAAATAAAGTGGCCAACATAGCATGGTGTCGTTCCATGTATAGTAAATGAATTTTTTCCAAGTTTAGGGTGACAAAAACACCTGTCCGGCCAAAACCAAGATGATAGCTTCTAGGGAAATTGCTTTTTATATCTTTACAGAGGGCGATGTCATGACAGTCAAGGAGAGGTAATATGGTGAAAGAAAAGTGCTGTTGGTCCTTCTTTTTATATTCTTTTTATACCCTGCCACAATGCAGAAAAGGATAGCGCATCGTCACCCTTCTGTCCATCTGTCAGTAGTTTGAGTGAAGTTGGTTATATCACCATTTGTCTCCCAGGCTATTGATCTGATATTTCTCAAACTCAGTAACTACATACTATCTATAAATTACATTGAGTAAGTGTATTTCAGTGTCAGACCAAATCCTGACTTGAATATAGTGGTTATAAAAGATCACCCTTTCGGCATATATTTCCTTTATGCCCTTGACCATTCTAAATGGTTCCCATAAAGCCTGCTATTGCCCAAAGCAGAGTAAAGTTACACACCTGAGGTGTCAGGAGTGGGGAAGGGAGCCTACACGACTGTGACACGACTGGCTGGACTGCCTATTTGGGAGTAAATTGAAAAATGCGAATGAAATGTCACTAATTACCTGGAAATATGGCAACCCAGTTAGTCTCACTGATCCCGTTTTCTTGAAAAAGAACAGAATAAAGGGATTAAACACATGTTAGTTAAATTCATGGTAAATTGAAGAGAACGGAGTAGTTATCCCTGTTATAGAAAAGATATTTTAGTGTTTTAATGTGGGTTCCCTGCCCTTTCCATGTAACTGCTAGAGCACCTCATTAATTTAGAATTGAAGCATTTCCTTAAACCATGCCACAGAATGGCTATAATGGACTGCGGAAAGAATAGAAATTAATGACATAAGACTAGATCTATCGTTGATAGAATACATATGCTTGCTAGAACTGGTGGTATTTTCAAATATCTGGCTACACTCCTGATCCAGCAGATTCAATGTTGGAGGATGAATTTTCAAAGGAGACTTCCTTTCCACTGTTGAGGGGAAGATAACCATCCTGCCAAAATCGG
This sequence comes from Prionailurus viverrinus, assembly GCF_022837055.1. Lineage (NCBI taxonomy): Eukaryota > Metazoa > Chordata > Mammalia > Carnivora > Felidae > Prionailurus > Prionailurus viverrinus. The sequence goes on from NC_062567.1 coordinate 66,189,725, forward strand.
GATCTGCTTTAGCCCCTCGATCCTAAAGAAACCTCATGCCACTGGAAGAAAGCTGATTGCCTTTAGAAAATCAGATTTCTATAAAAATAAGGAAAGAAAATGCATTTTAACACCAAATTTTTTAAAATGCAATTTAGGCAGTACATGCTATAAAATGCAAGAAAAAAGAAGACCAAAAAAAAAAAAAACCCATAAACTTGCCTTTATATCATCTATATTTTTTAATCAATTTCAGTATATCTTATTATTGCATTTTTGGCATATGAATTTTATCCCAAGAGAATGTGGAAGTTTTTTGTGTGCTTTCTCTAGGCTTTTTCTTTTTTTAATGTTTCAAATGCTCTCTGCATTCTTGGAAATGATCTACAGATTTGCTGGGGGCAATATGGTACATCTGTGCAATATTTTTAAATAACTCATTTCTTTCATTCCCTGTCAACTTTCTTTCATTTTCTGCCCATTTTCCTCCTCAGACCATTAAAGATATTGCTATTCTGTCCTATTCCCCTTGGGACATTGGGACAGAGAGGGCTCCATAGGAACTTGTAAACACTACTTTTGAGACAATACAGGTTGTTCTTTTCCCTGAAATGCCATGTGTGTTCCACACTGTGCAGACAGATCCCCCTGTTTCATAATAAGAGCCCTCCTTTCTCGCAGCTCGACTCAAGGGAAAGGTCTGTCTGTGGCGTAGCCTGAAACTCAGACTGTCATGAATGCACATCTAAGTAGAAAGGGAGATACAACAGGGAAAGGAAGTGAGCAAGAAAGATCTCTCCTTACTTACTCTGCTGTGTATACCTCCGCCTAGAGGAAAGACTTAGCAGACATACGCTGACTACGGATGACAACTCAAGGATCTGTGGGATTAGTTAATAAGAAAAGAGTTATAGGGAATCATTAATTTCTACTGTTTGTTCTTCTTATCTTTCCCACCCCTTCATTTAAATTTCAGAAGACTCTATTCCATCATTCACTACTTCAGAGTAAGCAAATATTTTGTTTTGACCTGATTAAAGAAAAATCCCTTGGTGTGCTTATGAAAAGGAAACATTTCTAGCTTTACGTCATTTCTTTTGGAGTCTAGAGTTTGCAGCTTCATGAAACTTAAAAGGGATTAGAGAATGTAAAGCTTGGACAATTATAAATTGAAATGGAATTGTTAGTCAGCTTAATTTTCACAGTTCATCTGCATATCAAAGCCAGTGGGGTAGAACTTGCTCAAGTTATTCAGGCTACATGAAGATAAATGAGGATGAATAAATGTGTCAACACTTTTCACCCCAGTCAAATCTGAGGTAATTTAAGTTCTAGGTAGCCTTTAATACATATCAAGAAACCTATAACTGCCTTCATATTGGTGAATATGACACATATATGCTAATGCCTCTCCAGGTGCAACCAGATGTCCTTCTTTCAGAATTTGTTTTGTCTCGAAGTTTTATCATCTCAGTTATCTTTAAGAGCTTACTTTGACATTTTTCAGGGATGAAAACACCTCAAACTAGAGCTGACCCTTGAGTAATGCAGGATCAGGAGAGCCAACACTCCCCACCCAGTCAAAATTCGCATGTAGCTTCTGACTCCCCAAGACTAATACACTGATAGCCTAATGTTGATTGGAAGCCTTAAAATAACATAAACAGTCAAAATTAACACTTATTTTATATGTTACGTGTATTATATACTATTCTTACAATCAAGTAAGCTAGAGAAAAGAAAATATTACTAAGAAAAGCATAAAGAAAAGATAGATTTAGATTACTGTAGTGTATTTATCAAAAAATAAATGCACATATAAGTGGACCTATGAAGTTCAAACCCCTACTGTTCAAGGGTCAACTGTATTGTCAGTTTTGGCTCATTAGAAAGCTGCTGTTTCTTTTAACACAGAGTAAAACAGAGCATGGACAATAATTCAGGTAATTTAATCAGCATAGACAGCTAATTTATGTAATCCAGCTCCAGAAATCTACTTTGAGGCAAATTATCTGTATTGACTGTCAACACTCATCATATTAGCAAGGTTTTTCACTTCACTTGTTATTGAGAAGCCAACAGGATTTATTCAGTTTAATTTGTGTAAGACTCCCACCAGAATACCTGCATCCTGGACCCACAAACAAAACCCTGCGTGCTCCACACTGCTCCATTCCCATTAAATGCACAATTTCAGATACATATACACATATATATATGTGTGTATATGTATCTATATTTTGCAATTGGGTGTGAAAAACGAATCAAAATAGACATGGATAGCATCACCTTTTTTTATGAGAAGAATAACTTAGAATTTTTCTCGTCTTCCCCCTAGATAAAATAAATGTCTGTATTTGTGGCAAGCAGCCATCTTGTTGACTTGGAAGCCATCTGCCTAAAAATAAAAAGGCAGGATGAGGGTAGGAGCATCAGTGTGTATGGGGGGTGGGGAACACTGTGTGTGTCGTCTCATTGAAGGTTGTTGTTAAGGAAAAAAGCCCAATTGTCTCATGGCCCTATTAGTACCATTGCAGTTCTTTAACACAGGGACTGTTGGAGGTAATGAGCGTGACAGCTGTGGATTATGCAATATGCTTTTCATACATTTTGAAAGATGGTAATGTTCTATTCTGTGAGATCTACTTGGCTATGAGAGAAACTCTGTAGCTCTGTTTCAGGAAAGGATAAAAGGCATATGAGTCCAATTTTTTTTTAAATCACTTTTTCCTCCTTCTGAGAGGTGAACTATCAGAGGCTGGTATTCTGAAGAGAATCATTATGATAAAAGGAACTGGTCAGGCATTGCCATTTAAGTTTACCCTATTTTAGCATGAGTTCCCACTAACCTAATATAATGTACTAATGTGTTCTTTTGCAGCTGGATGAAGGCTGGCTGGAAGATGAAAGGAATGAATTCTTAGAGGAGTTAAACTTGGAGATGCTGGAAGAACAGCATAATGAAGCAATGCAGCGCACGGCCAATGAGGTGGAGCAGGTAGGGCCAAAATTTGAACGACGTCATTTGAAATGTTGTTGAGTGGGTTTTCTTTTAATGGATAATCATAAATGGAGTAAAAAACTAAATCAAAGAGTTTGATCAAACACCCCTGTAATGGTAATTTTTTAGATGGGCATCTCAAATGAAGCAGAAGGAATAAATACATTTTTTTTTTCTGTTGAGATCTTTCTAGCTTGGAAAGCTTTGGGACCATTGTTGACAGAGTCTGGTAGTACTCAAACGTTGACCCAGGTACTATTCAACCCAATTCTGAAATTTAATAGCAAAAATATACCTTGTTTTTCGATATGCCAGCTGGAGACAAGCTTTATCTCATGCGATAACCTCTCCCCCCAAAGTTAACTTTACAATTTAAAATATAAATGTGTCTCTTTGAATATTTAGGCAACTATAGCATGATGGTGACATGATGTAAGCCATCAATCTGATTTATGGTTTTGGTATCACGGTTCCACCTATATACTCCTGAAGAGGAGTAGCCTTATTTGAGATCATTGACATCATCTTGCCTTAGGGTCACATAATCATTCAACCAAAAATGCTGAGCTCCTAATATGTTCCAAGTACCACACTTGATTCTGAGAATACAAGGAAAATGAACAAAGTTTCTGCTCTTAATTAATTCATTGCTGGTGAAAGGTTACAGAGGGGTTTGTGGCAAACCGAGTTTGGGGATTCTTTTGTGATCGTTGTTGTTCCTATTGGATAAAGACAAGATCAGTATATCCTAGATCTTTTAAAATATATCCTAGATTTATTGTGTGTTGAATTCGTGTCATTCATCTGCCTGATACAGCTTTATTAACACTTCTGACGTCAGTTTATTGATTTAATTATTGTCCTATTCTCAATGTTAATTCTTAACACATTCTAAGAGATAGTTTTTTTTTTCAATCCTGGACAGTTAGGCTTAAGGACATGAAACACAAACATCCTATCGCTTTACGAAGTTAATGATGGAATTTATTGACGTGCTAGCATTTCATAACAGAGACGTATGTGCACGTGTCTGTGCGTACATGCCCATATATTAAATAAATCGTTATATTGCAGACTACGGTCTCAACATAGCTGCGTGTGCGATGCTCATTGGCCACTTCACAAACAGTAGCTCATGCTCAAAAGCGATGCTGCTACTGTGGTGATTGCTTTTCAATATAGGCAGGACAGATTGAAATTTTTATGTATGACTTCAACACTGGCCACAGATAAAGATATTTTTTGGCGGCAGCTTCTGGTTACAAGCAAGAAAGTCCTTGCTCCAGGCTTTTTCTCTCTTAGATACAAAATGTGACCGGATACAGAATTGACAGGAGGATGTTGGAATAAAGAAAGAAGGGAGAAATCCTGTCCAGGTGAAGCGATAGGGTGTCAAATGCTGCCTACTCATCAGACGTAATACAAATGCTAGGTCGTTGGAGGTAATACTAGATGTCCCTGAGGTTAGATTCTCATTGTGTGGAAATTTTTCTTCACCGTGAGACTGAAAAATGATAAGAAGTGCAGAAACCTTTAAAAGTCCTTTGCCCTTATAAACAATAATACTACATTAGAAATGTCTTGGTAGAAGCATTGCCTGTCACCATAATAATTCCATAGGGAAATGATAAACGATAGAGTGGCATTACATTAGAAACTAGGAATTCTAGGTTTGAGAATGGAAAACCCTTTTTATTTTCACATTGTCTCATAAACCAGTGACTAAAGAAAGGCAAATTCAATAAAAAAATAAAATAAAAATGTGTATTCATACTACAAAACTTAAAAACACATACGCATTAAAACTTTCTTTTGACACACTATCCTTGGTCTTACGGCTGCTGTTGACACATTGCGGAACATCGCTCTTGGCATAATTTGCACTCCATATAAAAATAAGATAAAGAGGGGCACATGGGTGGCTGGGTCAAGTAAGCGTCAGACTCTTGGTTTTGGCTCAGGTTGTGATCTCACGGTTCTTGAGATAGAACCCCACATCTGGCTCTGTGCTGACAGAGTGGATGGAGCCTGCTTGGGATTCTCTATCTCCGTCTCTCTCTGCTCCTCCCCTGCTCTCGCTCCTCCAAAACAAATAAACAAAAAGATAAGATAAAGAAATACTACCCTTTTTGTATTTTTAAGCCCATCAAAGATATGAAAAAATAAATGTAAATAATATAGTATATAACCTAAAATGTCCAATATCCATAACATCCACTGGGGGTTTTATGGCACAGCCTGTTGATGTCACCACATTGTATACTATTGTCAGCTTGATTCGAGGAACATACGGATGTACCAAGCACTCAATTACTTATTTATAACATTATGTTTTGTTTGTTTTTTTATCGATAAGGCATTTAAAATCTCAGTATGTTTTCCACAACTGGGGAAAAATATTTTAGGGAAGGCTGAGAATCCTAGAATAACATGATACATGGTCATGTGCTCTCCTTTACGGCTGATGTTACGTTTTGTTCTGCCATAACTTCTGCGGAAGAAAAATATAACAATTTTCTTGAGGGACCTTTCAAACCTGTGCTAGAATACCTTTTCTCATGCATTCTGTCCTTCTTTAACACTAACAGGCTTAATTATATTGAATTGTATAATTATACCTACTAGACGAAATATACATATAAGATAGTGAGTGGACTTACACATAAAGAAAATACAATGTAGAAACTGCCATGTAGACTCGTATGTGATGAGTGACGGAGAGAACAATAACTTTACCCTGGTCACAGAGAAAGAACTACATATGCATCCTCTTAGGGCAGTAACAGTTAATTGTTCTGCATGAAAGCCAAAAACTACCAAGGAATAAAGTTTACCTACAAGTGTGTATTCACATTTATGTCAAAAATACACTTTTTGACATTAAGTCCGCATCTGGCAATCAGTGCTGCTCTGATTTTCATGAGAACTGTCACTCTCAGCAGAATAAAATTCACCTTTAAGGGATATTAGTGGCTGAGAGTAGAAAAATATTTTTTACGTAACCCAAATGAGACTTAAGATGACATTGTTGCTCTTGAGCAGTGTGATTTGGAGATGCACTAAGGTCTGGGCACATGTATCGGAAAATATGAAATCCTAGACGTAGAAGAAATCCTGACTCCGGGGTATAGCACTGGCCTTTTCCACCTCTCTGTGTCACTAATAAGCTGAATACATTTGGGATTAAAGTTCTTCATCGATGGAAGGTCCAAGGCTCTAGTACTAACCTATTCCTGAAATACTGTGCTATTTAGCTTACCATTATCAGTGTATTACTACATCAGTGAAGTTTCTTCTGAACTTAAAGTTCAGGAAAAAATCATCATAATAAGATGATGCAGCTTCAGAACCCCAGGCCTCCATTCTGCAGAAGACCATTTAGACTACCTGTCTCGCTCATCCTTTCGTGTGTTACCATCTCAGAGACTCCTAAAGGCACCTCATTTACACACGTGCATGCCATTTTCTCAAGTAAGAGAAATCTTTAAGACAAGGATCAAGTATTTAAATGTGTCCTGTTTTATTTACCGCCAAGTCAGGTATGACAGACATATCCAAGCAGCTTTGGTTTTCTTTATTTCAATTCATAAAAAGCTGCCTTGAGCTAATGGCCTTTGTTTCTAAAATTGTTATGGATGCCAAAATTAGAACAGCTTTCTAGGAACCACACTTTTGCCAAGAAGCATCATTCTTTTTTTTTTTTAACTTCTTTTATTTTTTATTGTTTAAATTTACATCCAAATTAACATACAGTGCAACAATGATTTCAGGAGTAGATTCCTTAGTACCCCTTACCCATTTAGCCCATCCCCCCTCCCCCAACCCCTCCCGTAACCCTCAGTTTGTTCTTCATATTTATGAGTCTCTTCTGTTTTGTCCCCCTCCCTATAATATAAAAATATAATATTTTTATATTATTTTTGTTTCCCTTCCCTTATGTTCATCTGTTTTGTCCCTTAAAGTCCTCATATGAGTGCAGTCATATGATTTTTGTCTTTCTCTGACTAATTTCACTTAGCGTAATACCCTCCAGTTCCATCCATGTAGTTGCAAATGGCAAGACCTCATTCTTTTTGATTGCCAAGTAATACTCCATTGTATATATATATACATCACCTATTCTTTATCCATTCATCCATCGATGGACATTTGGGCTCTTTCCACACTTTGGCTATTGTTGATAGTGCTGTTATATACATGGGGGCGCATGTGTCCCTTCGAAACAGCACACCTGTATCCCTTGGATAAATGCCCAGTAGTGCAATTGCTGGGTCGTAGGGTAGTTCTATTTTTAGTTTTTTGAGGAACCTCCATACTGTTTTCCAGAGTGGCTGCACCAGCTTGCATTCCCACCAACAATGCAAAAGAGATCCTCTTTCTCTGCATCCTCGCCAACCTCTGTTGTTACCGGAGTTGTTCATGTTAGCATTCGGAGAGGTGTAAGGTGGCATCTCATTGTGGTTTTGATTTGTATTTCCCTGATGATGAGTGAAGTTCAGCATTTTTTCATGTGTCAGTTGGCCATCTGGATGTCTTCTTTGGAGAAGTGTCTATTCATGTCTTTTGCCTATTTCAAGAAGCATCATTCTTTCGAGTTTGTCCACAATCAGTGTTTCTCAAGATAATTAATTTTCTTTGTTCTCTCAACTTGGTTTTCTTAGCCAAAAAAACAAGAAGAAGAAGAGGGCACAACAGATACGGCAACGTCCTCCTCTAACAACCACGAGAAAGACAGTGGGGTGGGGCGCACAGATGAAAGCTTGCGGAACGATGAGAGCTCAGAGCAGGAGAACGCAGCGGAGGATCCCAACAGCGCATCCCTGAAGAGCAGGAGAGAGCTGGGGCAGAGCCAAGACACTCTAGGAAGCGTTGAACTTCAGTGCAATGAGAGCTTCGCGTCTGGTGAATACATAGACTCAGACTGCATTGGCAACCCAGATGAGGAGTGTGAAAGATTCCGACAGCTCTTGGAGCTCAAATGCAAGATTCGGAACCATGGAGAATATGACCTGTATTACTCGAGCAGCACAATAGAATGCCATCAAGGGGAACAAGAGGGAGTGGAGCACGAACTACAGTTGCTTAACGAAGAACTGAGAAACATTGAACTGGAGTGCCAGAATATCATGCAGGCTCACAGGCTCCAGAAAGTGACAGACCAGTATGGAGACATCTGGGCTTTGCACGATGGAGGATTCCGGAATTACAACACCAGCATAGACATGCAAAGGGGAAAGCTAGATGACATCATCGAACACCCAGAAAAGTCAGACAAGGACAGTTCTAGCGCTTACAACACAGCTGAAAGCTGCAGAAGCACTCCACTCACTGTGGACCGTTCCCCTGACAGTTCCCTTCCAAGAATGATCAACCTCACCAATAAGAAAAACCTGAGAAGCACAATGGCCGCCAATCAGTCTTCTTCCGGGCTGAGCAGTAAAGAGTCGACCTCCCCCAAAGCCAAAACCACTGAACCAGGTTGCAGCATTGAAGGCAAGGAGAAGATTTCAGAGAGCGGCAAGCTTTCTGATCAGGAGCAAACCAGCAGCGAACACATCCCTTACCTCTCCCCTTACCACAGCTCCTCCTACAGATACGCAAATATCCCGGCACATGCCCGCCATTATCAAAGCTACATGCAGTTGATTCAACAGAAATCTGCAGTGGAGTATGCGCAGAGTCAGCTGAGTTTAGTGAGCATGTGCAAGGAGTCTCAGAAGTGTTCAGAGCCCAAGATGGAATGGAAGGTGAAAATTAGGAGCGACGGGACGCGGTACATAACAAAGAGACCAGTACGAGACCGGATTCTGAGGGAACGTGCCTTAAAGATCAAGGAGGAGCGCAGTGGCATGACGACGGATGATGACACCATGAGCGAGATGAAAATGGGCCGCTACTGGAGCAAAGAGGAAAGAAAGCAACACCTGGTTCGGGCCAAGGAGCAGCGTCGGCGCCGGGAGTTCATGATGCGGAGCCGGTTGGAGTGTCTCAAGGAGAGCCCCCAGAGCGGCAGCGAGGGCAGAAAGGAGATCAACATCATTGAACTGAGCCACAAAAAGATGATGAAAAAAAGAAACAAGAAAATTTTGGACAACTGGATGACAATCCAAGAACTGATGACCCACGGGGCCAAGTCTCCTGATGGCACACGAGTTCATAATGCCTTTTTGTCAGTCACCACCGTATGACCGAATGAACAGCGATGCAACTGATGTTAGGAGGGCGCTACCAGTTTGGGTAGAGTATGATTGCCTCGTTCAATGCGGCGTTTTTATATATATTTTGCGACTCTTTATAGTTTAAAGTTTTTGTAAGCAAAAATACCTGGTAATTTTTCATTTGTTTTTCATATACTAGTACCTTCTTTTTTGGCTGAGATCTTTCTTTAACTTGTGATATATTCATATTACTCATTTATATATATTAAAAAAAAACAAACACAAGGAAAGAAAACAAAAAACTTGAACAAAAATACTGAGGAGCCAATTAATTTCCTACTTTAATGTATCTATTGTAAGTTAAGATCTGGATTTATTTCTCTAGTTTACTTATTTTCTACTTTAATAACAACTCAATGCCAAAACATTTCTATGCTTGCTTCTTGGCATAATACGTATGAAATCAAACCTGTTAATAAATCATGTGCCACACCTTGTCTTACGCATAAAAACCACCTCTTTTTAACATCCCGTTGTACATTAACACATCAATGGCCGTTGTCTTTGTCTCAGTAAAGTGTAAGTGGACAATCTTCCTGTGGTATGTAGTGACATTGGTCATGTAGCTAGATAATTATGGTAATTGTGACAATAAAAAATAAATTATTGATTATCCTTAAGAAAAGCTATCAAGGGGTGTTTTATTTTCATTGTTCACTGTGGTTACCAGATTTAAATTAGTCATATATGTATACTATTTAGAAGAGTCCTAATTGTGGATTATAAAATGTGTACATTTTCTATCACTTTCTTTTCCAATAAAATTGTCTCGAAATACTTCCCATAGATCATTGTGTCACATATTCTTACCAGGATTAAATTAGATAATATATGTCAAGCATCTAACAGACGCTAACTAAACATCCAGTAAATATGAAGTTATCTCCTTTTGTCTGCTACCCAGGTAAGGTAAAGCCAGGAAAAATTCAGGGAAGGACCTGGAGAGAGGATCGGTGAAGTGTCTGAAAATGTTTATAATGACACTAAATGTATTAGCTTGGGATAATAAATAGTAATTAATAATAATAAATAAAAATAGTCAGCTTCGGCCATAACGAACTGCCATAGACTGGGTAGCCTAAACAACAGGAATGTATTTCTCACAGCTCTGGAGGATGTGAAGTCCAAGTGCTGGCAGATCCAGCAACTAGGTGAGGGCCCTGTTCCAGCTCGCAGACGGCCACCCTCTCCCTCTGTCTTCAGGTGGTGGAGAGAAAGGAAGGAAAGCTGTCTGCTGTCTGTTCTGATAAGGGCACTGGATCCCTCATAGGAGCTCTACCCTGATGACTTCATCTAAACCAAAGGTCCCATCTCCAAATACCATCACCTTGGAGGTTAGAACTTCAAAGTACGGATTTTAGGGTGACACAACTCACTCCATAGCACTATGTGCATTTATTTAGCCTATCGTTTGGGAATAAATTGGGGGGAATCATCTTTTTAATAATTGTGAGCATAGTCAACTATAAATGCCTTATATGTCAGTTTAAAATGAGATTGCCAAATTATCAGATAGGTTATTTAAATCTAGATTTTCATCATAAAAACCATCTATGTGTCACTCACGATACCTCCAGGGTAAAGGCCAGATTGACCATGTATATGCAAACTGAGTTTGATCAAATTTTCATTCAACCCAAGAGATTGTTGGAGACACAGTAGAGACAAAACATCTGAAAAATTCTGAAGTTACTTTCCTGTTTAAAAACGGACAGTTTCCTATCAGCTCTTGAATCAGACTCTGATGCCCTGCTTTATATTCCGGGCCCTCATTCACTCGCCCACTTTGCCTGTTGCTCCTTTTTAGATCTTCTCTGAGTTGATTCCTGGCTTCCCAGTTCCACTCCAGTTATCTTATACTGTTCTCCTGTCTGGAGTTTCCGTGGCCAATTCTACACCTCCCTGAGAGTGTAATCACATATACATTTTCTCTTTGGAACCTGTTTTGATGACACCAGACTCTCTCAGCATTTTGGCATACACTATGATGCACCTGCAGCATTGTTTTACCTTCCTTTTTTCTCTTTCTGTTATTTGAATCACACACATAGTATTTATTGTCTCCCTGCCTAGATTTTATGGAGTTTGGTCCTTGCATCCCCCTCTGTCTTTGCAAATCTCTGTAGAGAGCCATTTGAATAATAATGAATGCTAGTTGAGTTAAACTATTGTATTTATCTCTCTCCTCCACGTATTGGTCCTTTTGTTACTGTTTTCCTTACTCTTCTACCTTTCCAAGTTCTTATCTCCTGAAAAGCTATTACATAGATGGGGAAAAAATGAATCTTAATTACATATAATGAAAAGCTAGACTCAAAAATTTTAAGGTAGTGATAGTAATAGCAACCTAAGGCAAATGAGAATTTCATCACTTCCAACTTTAGCCATTGTTAATACAATCGACAAGATTACTCCGAACGTACCTAGAGCTTTTAAAATAAGAATGTTGATGTTAAGAGCTCAGCTTTTTCCTGACCTAATGCCTGTCGTTATTGTTTATCTTCTTGACATAACTGGGCTTTAATATTCACTGCATTCAGATTACTTCTATAGATAAATGTGACTTGGAACCAACATGTAGATTTTTCCAGAAGAAACATGGACACATCTCATAACGCAGTATTTCCAAAGTTACCAGCTTACTTTTATTTTTATTAAAGCCAAATGTTCTTGCCAATTTTTAAAAAATGTGATGTTGGTATTTTTCATGTCTGTATTTATACATTCTACAAGTTGAGAAATGTCTTTTTCAAAAATCAGTGAAAATCTGAAAGTGTTATGTTTTTATCTTTCTACGTAACATATCTTTGTGCTAAACATGTTTTTTAGTCAATGAATAATAAATCTGTTGCTCAGCAAAGAAAAATAATTTGTTATATGTGGGATATTTTATTTCAGTTCCAAAGAAATATGTGAATATAAAGAAGGAAAATATTTTACTTAGGCTTAGCTTTGAAATTCCATAGTTTTATTGCTTTTTTTTATTCAAGATGTGACAGAAATTGGTGCTAGGATCCACATGTGAATGACCTAGGAGGTGGAAAACAATGTATATTCGCTGGGCATTTCTTCACCTCATGCCAGCAAGAAGTCTATTGTTACCATTTTATCTTGTGCCGACTGTCCTTCTATGAAGACATGTGGGCTGTGGGAGGACTCCTCTAACATATCCTTCCCATAGCCAAATGCCGATTTAATCCTTGTCTTATTGGTGTGTCTAAATTTTCCACCTGAACCAATCTTTTTATCCCTCCAATGAGCTTCTGCTTTCTGCTTCAAATTCTTTGTTTTGTGATGGGTGCCATTGTTCAGCTGCTCCTTCCTACTTACCACCTATGTCTTCTTGAATTTCCCTTTTATCTGGTTAGTCACAAAGCAGTGTTATTTTTTTCTCTAAAATGTGTCAAGTTATCTTCAGTACCCTAAATCACCTTTTGGCTAGACTGTCACTATTTCGTGCCTAATTACTTCAACAGGTCTTTTCCTGAGCGTGGGATAAAATCTGAGTGCCTGAGCCTGTTATCTAAGGACTTCCATAATTTAACCTCAGCCTGCTACACACCTGATCTCGCATGTCTTTCCAAGAAAGATTTCTAACTCAGACCTCAGGAAACCTGTGTCTTGGGCAGATGAATAATTTGATGTTCCTTCAAACTAATATTCTTTCAATTTTAATTCATTTTCTATTAATTTATTATACTCTACCATTAGTTAATATCCATTATTTTTCTATTTCTATTAATAATCATTAATACAAGGGGCATCTGGGTGGCCTCAGTCAGTTGAGTGTCTGACTTTGGCCCGGGTCATGATCTCGTGATTCATGAGTTCGAATCCTACATTGGGCTCTGTGCTGACAGCTCAGAGCCTGGGGCCTACTTCAGATTCTGTGTCTCCCTCTCTCTCTGCCCCTCCCTAGCTCATGCTCATTCTCTCTCTCTCTCTCTCTGCCTCAAAAATAAATAAAAACATTAAAAATTTTTAAATCATTAATATAATTGAGGGAATACAATTAATATAACAGCATAATTATTATTAAATAACTATTAGTTTTCAGTTACTAAAGTTGAACACTGCAACAAGTTCACCAACTAATTCACTTATAAAAAAAAGCAAACAGTAAAAAAAATATTTCCCCAAGCAAATTATTTCTTACTTATTTGAAGTTTTGTTCTTTCTTCAGTTTTCTGTCACTATTTTTCAAAATGTATGTCTTTGGAAGTACATTAAAGGACTTAAACTTTAGATAGAACAAACCATTTCCTCCTATAAATATGCATGATATAGCTTCAGAGTTTCAGTGAATACTGACTACTAGAGGGCACTGACAAAAATGATTGACCATGATAGTCACCTATTGAGGAGCGCTTTGAGATTTGTTTGTTCTTTTGTTTTTTGCTGTTTCCACCCAAGTGTGCTGCCCTTTTTTAGCCAATGTACTGGCCTTTTCAGGGTCAGTGTACAAGGCAGCCCCACTTGATGCCATTCCCATTTCCAACTCCACTCTTTGCTTGTGGTGCTTTGCGTATTAGACAAAACCTTCTCTTCTCTCCTTGTTCATCCCTCTGGTGTTTATTTCGCATCTTCCCATCTCTCGGGAGATTTTTCCCTAGCCATTGCCAGCAGCCACTCTTATTTCTAAACACTCAGAGATGGTATTGCCTTAACACTCACTTGGCTTTCTACCCAGCAGTGTCTAATATTTTTTTTTCCTGTAATGTGTCCGTCATGAGTATAGTGTGTTGCACAGTGAGTAACCATTGCCACATATGTCCTTCTGGCATTTCTTCCGTTTTACCAAATAACAGCTGCTCAGAATTTTGGGTGCCATGCATTCTTTACACATCCTACTCGATGGTGTTGTACTGCAAAAAAAGCATTGCTTCTGGGTTCATGGGCCATCGATAAGCTAGCACCCGGCCTGTTATTCAGTATCCCACTACATGCTTTTAACTTATTAATATTCACTACGGGTTTACTGCCTCCCGGCTCTGCCACTTACTAGGTTTGTATTCTTCAGCAAGTTACTTAAGCTTGCTGCTGCTTGGTACAGGGGAGATAATTATAGCCTTTTTCATACGTTGAGAATTAAACGGGTTGACACATATAAAGAAGCTAGATGAGTGCCGGCACAGAGTGGGGACTCAACAGATATTAGCTATTATTTTAACTTACAGGTGAGCAAACTGGCTAATATGCCGTGAATCCCATAGCTACTAAGCAATAGATTCCGGATGCAAGCTTGTGATAGTCTGCCCGCGAAGTTTCTCTTCCTTCCACTATTTCCAGCTTCCATGTTAATTAAAAATGGACATTAGAAGTAATAGCAATTTGTTCACTAAAATCTACAAGTTCTGCCTCAAACAGGAGTCCAGACACCTGCCACCATTTTCTTTGTGTCATCAAATGTGCTGGCTTTCTCATTTGGTTCCACTTTATTGATCAGCCTATTTTTTTAATTGCCTGTTGTCTGTGGTGGGGAATTATGATGGTAGATTTTGTTTTTGTCCTGGCTAGCCAGTACATAACTACATTCTGCTTCAAATTTATTATCACCCCTTTCTACTGTGCTGCTTGCCACGTCCATGATCAGAATGTGCCACTGTTGTAAAAAACCTCTTGGATATCCATTTTTGGGCCTGTCATTAGTCTTTACAGCCTGGTGTTTTAATAGGAAGCATAGTCAATGCTAGCTATTCAAACCCAAAATGTGTTTGAACCAGAAATTTAATAAACCAAGACACTTATTTAACTTCACCTCTTTGGTGGCGGTAGGAATAGATTCAATGGGATGCAACTGGCCAGCGTATCTTGGAATGTTTGTGAGGCACTCGAGGAAACAAAGCCTACTCAAATGTTTCCATATGCCAGCCCTATCCTGATGCTCTCATTATGGTAGGGTCAGCAAATATAGCATAGCTTTCTTTTTGCATCCATTTAATTTAGCCTGATTTCTTTTTTTGAAACAGGACCCTAATCAGAAAATCAATCAGATGGAGGGCACAAAAAAAATAGAAATGGTATAAAACACTTAAGAGAAGGAAATGTGTTTGAGAGACTACGATGTTCAGTGTGTTTCCTGCTTTACATGAATCATTAATAAACGTCTTGGGGAGATGAAGTATGAATTCATGAAATCTGACTGTATCAAGAAATCAGCACAGAGTGATGGAGCCGGTGAGGAACACAGGAGGGTTAAGAGGGGTAAAGGTTCCTATGGGCTGCCACCACCTTAGGGAAGCCCTCCCTGCCCTCAATAACCCTGAATGATGACTCATCCACGGGACAGTTCTCATCATTTATGTGATCTTGAGCAAGTTAGGTCCCTTATTTGAGTCCCCATGTTCCCATCTGTAAAATGATAATATTGGAATAAATGATCTCTGAGGCCCATTTTATTCCTAACATTCTAAAAATTGGCAATAAATAATAAAATGTTTTATTCCAAATTTCCTTTTGTTGCACCCATACCACAGTTGCTTTGGAGCTATCTTAGGTAAACCTCATCATCTGCCTGTGAAGCAAATAAGGACATTTTCAACAGGGAAAATAAGAAAGTAATTCATTGGTGTAAAATAATGCCTACCCACTCTTTCCATTATTCACCAAAAAAAAAAAAAGCCATTTTTCATGATGGTTATCACCCTCTGAAAGACTGCATTTGCATTATACATTCTAGAACATTAAGGAGTTGTGATTTAGAATGGCTTAGATCTGCAGAACCTTGTATATTTATAGAGAAGATGGGAAGGCGACAGGTTTGTGCACCATTTGGGTAACACTCAGTTTTGCAGGTGAGGGTACAGGCCTGCTGGCACGAGAAAACTTGTGGTGGGGCTACTTGGGGTGAAGTCAGTGTGGGTCATCCAGCAGACGTACTGGCTCGCTTCTCACACGAAGTATGACTGGAATTTAAGTCATAAAGGGTGGGAGAGTTAGGCAGGAGCCAGGTCATGAGAGTTTCATATTGAAAGAAATGGGGGGAGTTAATCAATTTTATGTCTTAAAAAGATCCATCTATTAGAAATTTAGCCCTTATATTGGATGGAGAAACATTTGGAGGAAGGGCAACCAGTCAGAAGACTGTTCCACTGACATGGAAGAGAAAAGAACTTGAACAAAGGGCCACAAAGGGGATTTGACAGATGATAGGAACTAGAGATGCAGATTAGAGATGCAAGTAAAATACAGAACCCCAGTTAAATTTGAATTTCAGAAAATCAGTGAATAACTTTTTAAATATAACTATTCATTGGAGACATACTTACGTTAAAAAATCTAGTACATCTGAAATTTTCATTTAATTAAGCACCCTGTAATTTATCTGGCAATCCTATTAGGAAAGTAGAATAGCCAGGTCTTGGGAAATGACAAGATACAGAATAGGAGATAAGCAGAGAGAGGAAGAAGTTGAGGATGTTGTCCCTGTTTCTGGTTGTGTTACTGAGTAAATGATGGTCCCACTCAGAACATGCTTAACATGAGAAACGTGTTCTGGAAGAAAAGGTGAACAATTCAGTCTTGGGTATGTTGATTTTAAGGTGCCAGTAGGACAACCCAAAAAGAAATGTCTAATTGGCAATTTAAAAAGCAGGGATGGAATTCAGAATAGAAGACAGTGACTGGATGAATCTAGGTTGGGGGCACCAATGATACCATCCTCTGGGTTTCTTTCCTTTACCTAGACCCACGAAGGTCTGGTTACCAGGAGAGGAGCAGTGAATAGGAACCTAGTAAGTATCACGGAGGTGAGGGATAGACCAAAATTTTGTCTTTCTTCCTCCTGTGCCCTGGGGCCAGGCGCTGGGGGTGGGGGGAGGGATATGGTTTGCAAATGTCACATCTCTGCTCCATGAAAAGTGAAAGGCAACAGTCTCCCATGCACACGTGTCCCCAGAACCTCTGGAGCCACTTCCAAGCCTAAAGAATGGATTTTAGGAACATTCCCACTAGAATCTGGGAAAACATCCCATAACCAAATGCTTAAATATTTCTTGAGCAAACCATATGATTATTTAAACTATAAATAGCCCCACTACAACTATAAGTCAGGTTTGCAACCCAATTATTTATGGAAAAAAAATGTTTGGTGGTCAGAGTTTTATGAATTTTAGAACTTCAGTTGAAGGATTATGAACTTTATTTACATCAATGATAGCATAACTGGACAAATCCTTTCTACTTAATATAATTCCATATTAGTCTAAAGAGCTTCCACTTTCTTTTGTTTTTCTCCTCCATTTTTTTAAGAGAGAGAGCGAGAGCAAGTCGGGGAACGGCAGAGAGATGGGGAGAAAGAATCCCAAGCAGACTCCATGCTCAGCATGAGTCCTCCATGCTGACTCATTGCAGGGCTTGATCTCACAAACCATGAGATCATGACCTGAGCCGAAACCAAGAGTCAGACGTTTAACTAGCTGAGCCTCCCAGGTGCCCCTGTTCTCCTCCTTTTTAAAGAGAATACTCTTGGGGTGCCTGGGTGGCTCAGTCAGTTAAGCAACCAACTCTTGGTTTTGGCTCATGTCCTGATGTCACGATCTGTGAGACCAAGCCCTGTGTCAGGCTCTGCACTGACAATGGATTCTCTCTCTTCTCTCTCTCTCTGCCCCTCCCCTGCTTCCCCCCCCCCTTTCAAAATAAATAAATAAATAAACCTAAAAAAAAGAATAGTATTAACATTGTATTGATATACCATAAATGTATTCATCTCTCCCCCATTTATTTTGATTGTCCCTGATCTTTATTGCAATCAGTGCCTTAATAACCATATAAATATATAATTTCCTGCATGAATGAGTATATCTCAGATAAGTTTCTAGAAGTGCAGTTGCAGAGTCGAAGGGTAGGTACATTTGTGATGTTGATGGTTACTCTCGTAAATACTACCCTCCACAACGGTGGCCCAATTTCAACTCCTACCAACAGAATATAAAAGAACATATTTTCTTTCCTTCCTTGCTGTGACATTTTGGCTATTTTCCCTCCTTCCTTGCTGTGACATTTTGGGCCTCTTTGCCTCCTAGTGCATTTCCCTTCCCCTACTCTGGAGAATCCCTTGGTCTATATGTCCAAGCTCTCATGTCAGCTGGACTCGGTCAATGTCAGCAGTGACAGGAGAGAGGAAGACAGGAAGAAGGGAAGGGAAAGCCATGGCAATTTCCTCCTTCCAGGGAAATAGCCAGGTTTTGTGGGCTTCAACATTCAGAGGTTCTACTGTAAAAAGTAAGTTAAAAATTATGAGCTCAAAATTAGGCACAAAATTAAGTATTAGACTATAAAAACAAAATACAAACAACCAAAAATTTTGAGAAGCTTACAAATATCACAAAATTTTAATTAATATTTTATTATCTGCCAAACATGTATGTTTAATACCTATTTCTCCTGTGTTTTTGGCTGCCTACTCTTAGATCCCTCTTTTCATGAGAAATATTTTTTGATTATTTGTATAGAGAGACTAGAAATATAATTCAATCTTTGCTTATCATAGTTGATCAAAATTTGATTTCTGATAGTTTAAAACATTTCATCTTCTCAACCTATATTGGTAATGTCAAATAAATTTTTAGGCTTATTGTGAAATTTGGGAAAGGTTTTTTCAAGCTTCTTCCATAAATGAGCTGAAAAACTTTGAAAAATTTACCCTAGATTTGCTTTGAACTCTGTATATTTTAAAGCTTGTTTCTCCTCCACTCTTCATATACTTTACCTGCTAAGAAGTGTAGGACAAATTCCCAACCCAATATGAGCTCTAGCCCTTCTCTTTTGCATAATATGTCATGGAGAGTTAGGATAGAGGGTATTTCTACTAATGATTCCTATGCCAGGACAGCTAGAAATAACATGATATATATTAATGTGTACTTAATATATATTAAGTAATTATATGTTAATATATTTTTCATATACTAAGTAACATCTATTTAATAAATAATATACATATTATGTACATTACATAAGAAATAGTGTAATTCACCTGTGAGCCCCAGATGTCAATTTAGTCTGAGCTCCAAAATGTCCATGGTAAGTCTATCACCATGTCAGGGACATGAGGGGAAATGGAAAAGAAAGTTGAGTGAATAAAAAGCAGTAGTCTGAACTGATGACAGTTACAATATCTTAAATTTACAAATTTTACAAAAACATGTGACCATGTGAACCCACCCACCGAGCCCCAACCCAGGGTCTTGGAAAACAAACAGGAGGCACTGAACCTCTACCTTGATTGACCTCTGGCTCCTTTCTCTCTGCCTCAGAAGCTCACCTCCTCATGGCTACAGCTCCCCGCAGACAAGCCAACCAAGGCTCCAGATTCCAAGGACACCAACCACTGAACACCTGGAACACTTGCCCAGGAATGTTTGTGGCTTCCCACTATTTCTAATTTGTAGATTATCTCATTCTTGACTTTTACCTCTCCCTTGATGGTTTCCCTGTATTAAACTTTCTGTCTTATTTAAAGCAATTTCTATTCTGCTTTGACTCTAACCGATACTGTCCTTGGTACTAGATATGGTCTCAGTTAACAGACCCCCAAATAAGATTCTAGATTAAAGTTACTTTCCTGTTTATGTATGAACATATTCATGCCCTCCTTGAAGGTGGAAAATGAGACCTTAGTAATGTGGGCATACAGTATATCATCTGTAGGTGCTTAGGATTAAGTACGTGTCAAAATCATTATTTTTAAAAAACAGTTGCTAAGTTGTTCCACTTGTCCACTAAGGTAACATTGATGATTACAAAGAATATGGGGTAAGGTAACCACTTTCGACAGCATTAGGGAGTCTATAAGGGGAGAAACATTTGGAATAAAGGAGTGCTTTTAATAGAAACTCATCTATGGCCATCAAAAGTAACCACTGACAGTCTTATAGTGGACCTATACAGAACAAACTAAGCTTCAGAATGTCTATGGCATCAATATTTCCCTTCCAAGTAGTCTTTTAAAATTATTTCCTAATGATTTATATTTAAAAATTTTGTGCCAAAGTATAACACACATAGAAAAGTCATAGAAAAAAATAATTTATAATTACTTCAAAATAGACCCACCTGTATACCGCCATCAGATAGAACATGGCCAGCACTCGAGAATCCACTTCCCAAATATTACTCCTCCCTTCTTTCCAACTGTTAACACCATCTAGGCTTCTAACACTACAGATTAATTTTGCTTATTATTGAAGTTTGTATAATGGGAGTATATATTCTTCAGGTCTGGCTTCTTTTATTCAACATTTGGTCAGTGAGATTGATCCGTGGTGTTATGTGTATTTGCAGTTCATTTTCATCACTGTGTAGTATTCTGTTATGAGATTACCACAATTTATATCTACTCTATAGTTGAGAAATACTTGGTTTGTTTCCAGTTCCTGAATATTACCAATAATACTATGAACATTCTTGTATACATGATACAAACATTTCTATTGTGCATATACCTAGAAGTTGAATTACTGGGTCTTAGATTATATATGTGTTCAGTTTTACAGATGTGAAACAAGTAATTATAAAAATTTATATTCCAACCAGCACTGTATAAGAATTCTCAATGTTCCAAATAATTACCAGTGCTTGATATTTTTTAAAAATTGGCAGAATTTCATTACAGTACTAATTGTTCATGCCAGTTCAGAGAATCCTAGGATTATAAGAAATACTTATTTTTAGTAAGTAAGTACACAACTCAGTTTGGTGCCCAACAATTTAGAAAAATGTCCCTGATTGTTCTTTCCCTATTTAAATTGTTTTAGCTTCATTGAGATATGCCAATTGACATATAACATTGTATGAGTTTAAGGTATACATTTATGATAATTTTATACATGTATATATTGCCAAATGATCACCACAATAAGGTTAATTAACATATCCAACACCTCACATAATTACCATTTTTTGTGGTAAGAACATTAAAATCTACTCTTTTAGCACCTTTCAAATATACAATATAGTACTGTTAATTATAGTCATCTTGCTACACATTAGATCCAAAGAACTTATTCATCTTATAGCTGTAAGTTTGTACCCTTTGACCAACATCTCCCCATTTTCCCCTACCCTGAGCCTCTGGCAACCCCCATTCTATTCTGTTTCTAGGAGTTTGGCTTTTTTAAATTCCACATATAAGTGAAATAATATAGTATTCGTCTTTCTCTGGCTGGCTTATTTCATTTGGCATAATGCTCTCAAGCTCTAACTATGTTGTCACAAATGGCAGGACTTCCTTCATTTTGTGGCTGAAAAAATATTTCATAGTATACATATAGCACATTTTCTTTATCCATTCATCCATCAATGGATTTACATCGTTTCCATATCTTAGCTATTGCAAATTATGTTGCAATGAACATAAGGGTGAAAATATCTTTTCAAGATAGTGGTTTCATTTTCTTGGCATATACACTTGGCCTTGAACATTGTCAGAGTTAGAGGCACCGACTCCCACATAATCAAAATTCTGCATATAACTTTTGACTCCTCAAAACTTAACTACTAATAGCCTACTCTTGACCAGAAGACTTACCAATAACATGAACAGTCAATTAACATATATTTTGTATGTTATATGAATTATATACAGTAGTCTTAGAATAAAGTAAGCTGGCAAAAGGAAAATGGTATTAAGAAAAGCATAAGAAAAAGAAAATAGTTATAGTTCTCTACTGTACTTATCAGAAAACAATCCACATATAAGTGAATCTGTGCAATTCGAACCCGTGTTGTTCAAGGGTCAACTATATACCCAAAAGTGGGATTGCTGGATTGTGGGGCAGTTGTATTTTTAATGTTGGTGGGGACCTCCATACTGTTTTCCGTGGCGGCGTACTGATTTACATTCCCACCAACAATGCACAAGTGTTCCCTTTTCTCCATGTCCTTACCAACACTTATCTCTTGTCTTTTTGATGATAGCCATTCTAATAGGTGTGAGATGGTATCTAATTATGGTTTTGATTTGCATTTCCCTGATGATTAGGGATGTCGAGCACCTTTTCATGTACTTGTTGGCCATCTGTATATCTCTTTTGGGAAAATGCCTATTCAAGTCCTTTGCCTATTTTTAACTGAAGTATTTGATTTTTTGCTATTGAATTGTCGTTTTTTTCTCCCCATAGGTCACCTCCTGGTACCATGAAAACCCACACCCCTAACCATAGCTAATTGGATCAGAGGGTGGACATCTAACGCAAGGGTATCCAAACTTGAGACCGGCCATATGCCTAAGAAGTGATCCGGCATGTAAGCATTGTCCAAACAAGAATAGTGATCAAGCAGGTCAAATTTTGCTAAAAATTTGAACTGGAACATTAAGGAGATCATCAGTTACTAGCTGATGTTGAAGCCAGTAGATATGCAGAGAGAAAGAGAAATAGTCTTTATAATGGTAAAGAACTAGAGTAGGGATTTATGCATTCTCAAAATAGGAAAATCTTGTGACTATCTAGTTTCTGTCTCCATAAAGCTTGACTATTGCACTTCATGCTTTTTTTTAGTGGACTGGCAATAAAATGTCTTCAGTTTAACATGAGGACTGGCTGTATGATTAAATCTCTTATATCCCTTATCTTCATATGTATGTTCATGATGAATCATAATTATTATACCAACCTAAGAAAGCTTCCATTTACTGCAACAGAAGAACCCACCTAAAACAATCTCTTTCTAAACCTCTTTCTACACATATGTATGACTTTTTAAAATAAGATCTTAGGATACAAACTGTTTATGTCCTGTTTGATTTAATGATACACTTTAAATATCTATCTACACCAATAAGTGTGTATATGTAGCACTTTCAGTGTTTAGAATATCTATTACATGGATAAACCATAACTAATTTAACAATTGCCTTTTTCCCTTTCTCTTATTGTTTGCTGCTGGTATAATGAAAAATGATGCAGTAAACACACTTGTTCATATTCCTATGGATACTACTTTGATTATTTCCTTTGGATAAATAACCAGGAGTAAGCCTGCTAAAGAATGATGTCACTTATAAGGCTTTTGAATTGTATTATTAAAATGTCCTCCAGAAGGTTACTAACAATTGCATTCTCAACAACAAATGAGAGTGTACAATTGTATGAAAAATAAATAATGATTTGCTTTAGGAGCTTTCTCTGAAAAGAATCTCCAGTTGCAATGACTACATATGCCAAGGGAGACCTATTACTGAGGGAACAATTTGAAGGTGAATGGGTCTTTTGAACATGAACATGCTAAGTCACTGGCCAAATTTTCAATAACTTGATGGATGAAAACTTGCTAGAGACACTGCTTTCTACACACTTCTTAGCAAAAATAGGATACACTTCCAGAAGGATAATTAGAGTTTCTTTAATTTGTGGGTTTTGGTTTCATATATAGTTTGAAAGTTCTAACAAATGTTTATTTTCCTTCCAAAATATATTTCTAAGTAAAGGAAGATAAAATGAGGCATTGTTAATATACGGATATTTCAATTGTGTGAGTGTGTATATATCTATATATCTATGTGTATATATAGATATATACACACACATATACAATTGTGTGTGTATATACAAGTACATGTACAGAGAGAGAGAAAGAGAAATATGTATTTGTGTGAATAGCATATGTGTGTGAAAGAAAGAGTATATATTTGATCTAAGAGGCAGTGTGAAATGATGGAAAATATGCTAAATTAATAATCAAAATACTAGGCTCAGCTTTCTACAAACTTTGTGAACTTGAGCAAATTACTTGACCTTAAAGAGTCAATAAAATAAAAGAATGAAGCAATAGAGTCATAAGAAATGAATCAGGCATATTAAAAGAAGATTAGAGCTATGAATTTCTTGAGAGCACTTAAAAAAGTTTTAATGATTTAACCTGTGACTGTGAAACTTATGACTTAAGTTGTCTTCTAGGTTATCTGACTAAAGCCATATGTGATGGCTGACAATCAGCAAGAAGACTGAGGTTCAGCTCTGTGGTCCCATCATTGCACTGGCATTACTCAAGCATTGCTGAGAACCGATGACTTTCTCAGTGAGAATCCTGTCAAGAAGGCTAGGTGAGTCTCCAAGTCTACCATTTGAATTTAGTCCTGAAAATGTTAAAAAGCATGTAAATAGAAGATCCATTCATCTTCTCCTTCTAAATGAGGAGTCGTACGCTGGGAATTAAATTTTTATGCTGGAAGACAAAAAGGTTGACACCATATTTATGATGGCTGGACCTCCTTTGGCAGGAAATGTAGAAAAAAAAATATTTAAGTAGGAATTTGAGCAGTCAACGAGCTCATGAAATTCACCAGAGATCAAAACAGTCCCTTTGGCACTTTAAAGGCTTCCCCCTTATTTTCTGAGGTTATTTAACCTTGCTGCCAGCCTCAACTGTGCATAAATATTTTTTTGGCTTTGAAATCACCATCTTAATGGCATATAGATGCTATACAGTGAGCAATAAGAAGTGTATAAATATTCATATCAGTCAAGATGCTGTCACACCTTAGACAGGATGGAATCTCCAAAATTAAAATATAAAAAGGATAATTCAATTTTCCCTCCCCTTTTGTCTTTGACTTCATAGTTAAATGAATGGTGAGAATAAAGAACTGGACCCTGAAATTCATACCAAGTTTCAGGTGTAAGAAATTAAAACTAAGGACCAGTTCAACCCCGACAGTTTAATTTACTTCTCTTAAGATCTTTAATACCAAACTTATCAGTTCTCTCTGTTAGGCATTAACTTGTTAAATGAGTCTTAATTATACATAAGCAGATGGAGATTTGAATTAAAATTACCTTACACTCGAGTGGCTTTAGTTCATTATAACATATCTTCCTCTTAATCATTTAGGCAGTCTCATCATCTTTCATATAGAAAGTTATTAAAATATTCCAATTTCCATATTTCTTCAGATACAGCCACCATTAAATGGCAAGTAATGCACATTAGTAGGTGACTTATACCATCCAAGAATTAGTGAATTATTCATGTCAGGGACAATTTTTGTGCTTTTCTGTCATCTGTAGCATTTTCTTTTAAATACTTTATATTTACTTGATACGTGGAACCTCACCTCATTTAATTTTAAGTACCAATTTTAATTCCACTCCATTTTCAAAGGGATGATGAAAAGGGACACCATCAGCTTTATTTCGTACTTTGGTTCATCATAGTCCAGAAAGTGGGGGTACAAGAGTTCCTTGAAAACTTTCATAAAAGTATCAAGACTAAGTAGTTAATCACAGCAGCCTTCAAAAAGACCACTACATTCCAATACAATGTACCCAGGGGGAAAAAAAACACAATGCTTAAAATTAGCTCCCATATTGCTAAATATTAAGGGACAAAACTCAGTAGTAATTTTATTCCTGGGAAGTCATATTTCTAGACTTTACAACCAATCTTAAGATTTGTAACTTCTTTGAAGTTGCTAAAAATGTTGAGACAAGGCTCCACCCAGATATTGTTCAAAGGTCAATGACTCCAGTGTACCATAAGGCTAACTTAGGCCAAGTAGTAGTAACTTAGGCCATTTTAGTATTCCTGAAAGTGAGAAATTTACAGCTATTCCCTTAGGAACCCTCTTGAGAAAATTTCAAAGCCAGACACTGCCATGCCTTTCTTCAGAAGTCAAATTCCCCTTAGGCTGTTATTTTACCCAAGTAGTCAATCAGTATCCAATAATGTTCTGTTCCAGAGGCATCATTGGATTTACAGGCAGCAGTGACAGTGGCAGCAGAATCAAACCAGACAGCTGACAAGAGTGGAAGATTCTGAGTCTTGGCTGAGTCATCAAGACAAAACTTCAGTCAGTCTTGTCAAGCATTGTCATATTTTATTTATAAAATGAAGCAGAATATCATCCTTTATGTCTGACAAAACTCAATATTCAACACAACTCCTTCTGCACCTCTTAGACTGTGTGAGTGAAGACAAATGAGGAGTCTCAAACCCACATGTAATTTGAAAAGTAGAGTAAACTGGCCCTGAGTTGCATGGTGAGTTGTAGTAGCCTCCAGTAGGACCTCAGTAAGACTGTACAAGACAACAAGAGACTACTCGTAATGAAATGAAACCTTTCTCCAACTAGCAGGCAAGAGTTATGTTAATTTTTAATTGCATCTTAGCAATTTGACATCACAGCTTGCTGATGATGCATGTTTCTATGGGAATGTAAAGTAAAAAATATAATCACATTTATACCTTGAAAGCAAATATTGAACTTGTAAGACGTGATAGAGGCATTAATTTCATTCTGCTCTGTTGTCTTCTAGAACAGAGGCCTCCACTTATAGATACACACACACACACACACACACACACACACACACTCCAGTCCTCATGGAGATAGTTGTTTTCTAAACAAGCCTGTTTTCTTTTTCTTTTTCTCTTTGTATTTGTTTATTTTACCTATTCTCATATACCACGGATTTACTTGAAAAATATGTAAGTGTAATATATATCTCAAAATCAATTTAAATTGATCAATAATTTTTAGAGGCTTTGAATACTATCCAGCCAGGACTGCTCCCTGCCACGGGTGGGGATTTAAACATGGTCACTTCTCCACCGAGAGCCTGTATACTGTTTGGGAATCCTCCAGTCAGCTCATACTCTAGACTCCAACTAATTAAGTTTTCTGCTGCTGCTGCCATTGAAAGCTTCAGTCAGGTATAATTAAAACTGAGCCAATGACAGCAGTGGCATTTGTCAGAATCATCCAGTGGTTCAAATACCAGTTCTGACAGAAATGTCAAACTGATAGCACTCCCATCTTCCCAGTGCATGCAAGGGAAAGGCAGGGAATACTTTTATTATAAATGCTGGGCTGATAACCTTTTTTAATCCCAGAACACCCAATGCCTCACATGAAACTTCATTATCCTGGAAGAGAATTCAGTTCATAGATGCTCCCTTCCCATGGAGTAAAGCTCAGTCTAATACAATGGTCTTTGCTTCTGTTAAGTCTTTTAAGGAATTCTGAAATATACAAACAACCTAACAACAGATAGTCATGTGGGAAGGAATATTTTGCCCATAGAGGCATCAATCTCCTAAGTAATAATTTTCTCAGTTAAAGCTATTATCAATCAAGTGTCTAGATACATTGTTCTATTTGAGCTTTGTCATTTGTTTCAGTGATAAAAGATCATCCAAAATTAGTGAAGTCACCATTCCAAAAGGGGAGAAGCCACAAACCCCCAAAATAAACCATCATTGACTAATTTCATGATCTGTTACCCAGCATAGTTCCTGGTAGAAGTCAGTGTATGT
The DNA here is from genome assembly GCF_022837055.1 of Prionailurus viverrinus. Taxonomy (NCBI): domain Eukaryota; kingdom Metazoa; phylum Chordata; class Mammalia; order Carnivora; family Felidae; genus Prionailurus; species Prionailurus viverrinus. The sequence goes on from NC_062567.1 coordinate 66,217,178, forward strand.
TTGGTGAGTTAAAGAATGAATGAATAAATCCATGAATGAATATCACACACATTCTCAAGAATACAATTTCTAACTCACAAAATGAAAGTGGTTATAGAAATATAACTTTGTGCTTATTTACTTCTAGGGGGTGAGAAAGACAAAATGGAAAGAAGTGATTTGTCTTCCTTCTCTTTCTATGTGAGTACATTGTATTGATAATCGGATAAAGTAACAAATATAAAACACTTTCAACAGTCTTATGGTTAAGAAAACAATCATTATGTTCACATGCCAAACAACAGCAAATATAAAATGGTGAGGTTGAAACACTTGAGCTATTACACCTTAAAGGAGGATTAAATATTGTACACAGGGAATGTGATGACTACACATTTTTCTCCACTTTGTGATATATTTCCTAGTTATATCCCAAGAAAAGGTGTTGTGTTCAATGAAAAAGATTTTTAAATGATGGCCTTTGCATGTGCATATAAAACTATTAGAGATAAGAAGGAGAGATGAGAGAAAGTTGTAATTGTACAGAGCTACAACCCAGATAAAAAGTCAAATTGATACCAATATGCCTGGTACATGGGAAATACTCAACTAATACTTGTTGACCAGTAGAAAGAAAAAATAAAAAAAAGAAAAAAGTAATTTGTTTAGAATGGAACTTAGTAAGTCCTTGAAGAATAGAACGTGAGATCCTAGGTCAGAGATGAAAAGTGGTTATAACTAAACCACTCTCCATAGGATAAAAGCAGGAAATGTGGTATGGAGAGAGAGAAACTCTGAAAAGAAGGGAGGGAGAGAATAATCAGAGCCATATGCAAGGAAGTAGGAACCTTTGACAAGAGGTGGCCAGGGAAAAAATTTTTAGTGATCAAGGGGCTGAAGGGCTTTTGAGAACAAGGATCTCAACAAGTTTTAAGATGTTTGCTTTTCCGTTTCTTAAAATCCTGTCAAACTCAACATCAGTAAGGTCTATCACATGCATTGACTAGGAGAGATTAAAGCAGGGGAACACATTCAGTTTTACATGCTACAGAGGGAAGAGAACACTCTTGGCAGGTGAAATGTCAGTTAGATCAAGAGTTCAGTGGAAGCAGAAGTCCAGATCCAGAAATGAACAATGAGAATGCAAACTTCTGTGAACTAATGAATATTAGGGCAGGAAATGGATTTCTTAAAAACAGGAGAGGACTGAGTCAATTGTGTATAAACATAGGCAGAGTGATTTCAGCTAATACCTGGGTTTTGTACTCAGTAGTTTTAATTGAGTCATCTGAATTCTTATGTATTTTTCATATAATCATTCATTTAATGACCCCCACACCCAAAATTGTTATACGTCAATGTTTCCCAAATATTTTGCAAGGAAGACCAGTCCTTTAGAATATCAGGTATCTTTAAAAACAAAAACAAACAAAAATCAAAAACAGTTGGAGGAAGGTGATTTCAATTCCTTTGTTAAACTACTTTGTGGATGCTAAAATGACCAAAATAACACTTGATTCTGCACATTAGGGGTGCTATGAAAGTCTTAAGTATGCTTGTCTTCAAAAGACCGGTTATATTAGCAGTGTTACCTAAATATATTTGGAATGAGATTTTTCCACAGAACATCTTAAAAGACCCATCAGTGCTCTTTGAAAAATACCAGCCAGTATTCATTGAATCAACCCATGAAAAGAGATTAGCCCATCTAGGGCCATGAATGCCTTTCAGAACACCTTGAAACTTTCGACTCTCCCTCCAAAAGCATCCCATTCATACACAAAAAAATATACATAGGACTTTCAAACAGGAATAGGAAGTAGAAGATTCTGAAAGTCAGAGGATTTTTAGATATTCAGAGGATATTTATTATACAAGTCTGCCACAATTTATTTGTCCATTCTATTTTGAAGAACATTTAGGTTGTTTACATCTTTTGTTGCTATGAACATACTTGGATACATGTTTAGGTGCGCAAATATATATATTTCTGTTGCAAAAATGAAGTATAGAGTAACTGGATTACAGCAGCACCTGGGTGGCTCCTTCGGTTAAGTGTCCAACTTTGGCTCAGGTCATGATCTCACTGTTCGTGGATTCAAGCCCAGGCTCAGGCTCTGTGCTGACAGCTCAGAACCTGGAGCTTGCTTCAGATTCTGTGTCTCCCTCTCTCTCTGCCCCTCCTCCACTCGCGCTCTGCATCTCTCTGAAAAATAAACAAACATTAAAAAAGAATGACCAGATCACAGAGTGTACATATATGTTCAACTTTAGTAGATACCACTAAGTGCTTTTTCAAAGTTGTTACGCCAATTTGTACTTCCACTGTCAGTGATAAGCATTTCATATACTTTTCTTGTCATTATCTTCTGCAAAACTCCATATCACACTTGACACTGTCATTTTTATTTTTGCCATTCTGATGGGTATATAAAAATGTGTCACTATGGATTTAATTTTTATTTCACCAATAAATAATGAAATTGAGCACTATTTATATGTTTATCAGCCACTTGGATATCCTCTTAAGTGAAGGGCCTGTTCATTAGTTTTGCCTATGTTTTCTTGGATTGTCTATAGTTCTCTTATTAATTTGCAGAAGTATCTTTATATAGTATGATATATAAACCTTTTGTTGATACATGTATTGCATATATCTTCCAGTTATGGCTTCTCTTCTTTGCTCTTTAAGTGTCTTTTAAAAGCGCAAATGTGATCAACGAGTGCCTCAAGTGTTTTAGGCTTACCTCCCTTCAGTGGCTCCCAATTCACTTTCAAAGATCTCCTTGGCTGCAGTGTAGGGAAGAGGTCAGAGGGGCTACAATGAGTTGGGGAAGCAGATGTGGAGTCCATTGGCTGATGCCAACCTGACAGTCACGTGGACAAGGCCCAACATTTGAACTGAAAACCTCTGTGGTCCTGGCTGGAAGATCATCTTGAACGGAGAGGAATCATTTTTTATCTGTAGTGCTCAAGTGAGCCAGTGGGCAAGCAAAATGATTTGGGAAGGTCTAATCCATCTGCACCATTTCAAGTAGGGAAAGAAATTTGTTCCTCTAGCTTGTTGAGGACATTCCTATTTTCCGCATTTAAAGTCCCACACCTGGAAAACTCCTCAGCCAGGGTGAACAGGGGCGGCAAGTCACTCTAATTTCAGGACTAGGTCTGTTGTGTTAATCAGGGTACATATATATATCTTGCTCTGTTTTACATTTCATTAGAATGTACCAGGCAACAACAAAAACATAGTGTCTTTTGGGGCGCCTGGGTGGCGCAGTCGGTTAAGCGTCCGACTTCAGCCAGGTCACGATCTCGCGGCCCGTGAGTTCGAGCCCCGCGTCAGGCTCTGGGCTGATGGCTCAGAGCCTGGAGCCTGTTTCCGATTCTGTGTCTCCCTCTTTCTCTACCCCTCCCCCGTTCATGCTCTGTCTCTCTCTGTCCCAAAAATAAATAAATGTTGAAAAAAAAAAAATTAAAAACATAGTGTCTTTTGATAAATATAAGTTCTAGTTGTATGTAATGTAATTTATCAATCCTTTTCTTTGTGGTTAGTGCTCTACCAGTACTTGAAATCAAGTCATACTCTATGTTATCTTTCAGAATCTAATTTTGGTTTAACTTTTACACTTAGATCTGCAGTGTACCTGGTGTTATTTGTCTACATAGCATGAGGTAAGGATCAAGTTTTGTTTTTTTTCCATAAAGTTATATGACTGATCATTATTTATTGAGAAGAATATGGTTTTCTTACTCTGAAATAACACTTTTTATATGTGGGTCAGTTTCTGGACTTCATCTTTTTTTTTTTTTTTTTGGACTCTTTTGTTCTATCATCTAATTGTCTATCCTTATACCAAGAATACACCATCTTGATAATGTAGCTTTGTACATTTTTATATCTAGTAAATCTACTATGCTAACTTGGCTTTCATTCATCAGGGTATTCTTGGTTTAATTTTCCCATCTGCATTTTCACAAAAAATGTTACCATTAGCTTATTTTCCGCCAAAAGAAAAAAGAGTCATGATTTAATTGGGGGTGTATTGAATCTATCACTTTGTAATGATTTGACCTCTTTATAATATCTGACTTTCCATTTCATGAACTTTCCAGTTTATAGTTCTTTTTCAAAAACTTTAATTGTATATATCCTAGGTATTTCATATTTTCAGAGCCTTTGTATATCCTTTCATTTTTTTCAATGTCATTTTGCTTGTAATGGCAAAATGAATTTATTTTTGTACATTAATCTTATATCCAGTGAATTGCTAAATTTATTTAATTATAATGGCTTAATTATAGATTCTTTTGGATTTTATATGTATATAATCATGCTTACAAATAATGTCAGTTTTATATATTACTTTCTACCTCTTAGACCTTTTATTCTTACTTTTTGCACCAAATAAAACCTCTAGTATAATACTGAACAGAAATAACTGTGGTCATCCCTTCTTTGTTCCCAACCTGCAGGGAAAGCTTTTAATATCTCAGTATTAACTAATGTGTTTGCTATAGATTTGGTGGGTTTTTTTTTGGGGGGGGGGGTAATCTTTATCAGACAAGAAAGTTTACTTTTATTCCTGTTTTAATATTAGGTCTTAATTATAAATAGATGTTTATTTTTATCAAATGTTTTTACTGCATATATGAGATAATTATGATTTTTCACATTCTGTTAATACATTATATCAAGTAACTTTCAAATATCAAAGGAAACTTGTGTTCGTTCCTGAAATAATCTAAGTGTAGTCTTTAGTATTATCCCCTCTGGACCTGGTTTTGTACTATTTTATGAGAAGTTTTGCATCTACATTCATTAAAAATGTTAGTCTGGGGGCACCTGGGTGGCTCAGTCGGTTAAGCGTCTGACTTCAGCTCAGGTCACAATCTTGAGGTGAGTTCGAGCCCCGCGTCGGGCTCTGGGCTGATGGCGCAGAGCCTGGAGCCTGTTTCCGATTCTGTGTCTCCCTCTCTCTCTGCCCCTCCCCCGTTCATGCTCTGTCTCTTTCTGTCTCAAAAATAAATAAAAGACGTTAAAAAAATTTAAAAAAAAAATGTCTGTAATCATCCTTTCTTATGATGTTATTTACAGGATTTGGTATGAAAGTTATGCTGCCTTCATAAAATGAGTTGAGAAGTGTTAACATTTTTTCTGTTCTCTGGAATATATTTGTCTAAAACTGACATTATTTCTTTCTTAAATGTTTACTAGAATTCATCAGTGAACACATTTGGACTTGGAGTTCTCACTGTGGTAAAGCCTTTATATATAGACTTAATTTCTTTAATAGATGTAGGATTATTTCTTCTTCACTGTGTGTAAAATGCTTTTCTCAGAATTTGTCTACTTAATTTAAATTTTTGAATATGTTTGTTTAAAGAGCATCAAAACATCTTATCTTTTTTAGTGTCGGTAAGATCTATAGCAATATTCCCTTTCATGTTTCTCATACTGATAGTTTGGGCTTTAATTTTTTTTTTCTTCATTAGTCTTGCCAGGAATTTAGCAATTTTATTATTCAAGAACCTAAGTTTGTCATTGTTGATCTCTGTTATACATTATATCAGTCCTTTTACCTCTTTTTTTCTTTTTGTGCAGCATACAAAAACCATTTTATTATGATCACTGATTATATGGGTCACGAATTCACACAGGGCACAGTGGGGATGGCTTCTCTGTTGCCAAGTCTGGAGCGTCACTGGGAAGACTCAAAGGCTGAGGCTAAACAATTTGAAGGTGATGTAGCCACAAGTCTGAAAATTGATGCATGCTGTCATTTGGGACCTCAAATAAGGCTGTTAGTTGTCACACCTACATGTGGCCTTTCCGTGTGGCTAGTTGGGCTTTTTTGCAACATGACAGTTGGGTTCCAAGAGGAAGTGTCCTAAGAGAATCAAGTGGAAACTCTGTTGTCTTTTTAAAAGATAACAATCTTATTGAGATAAAATTCACAATTAATTTAAGGTATACAACTCAATGATTTTTAGTATGTAACCACAATCAATCACTAAATTAATTTTAGAAGATTTTCATCTCTGGAGAAAATGATTCCCCATTCCCTCCAATCTTCCCATCCCTAGGCAACAATTAATTTACTTGCGTCTCTATAGATTTACCAATTTTGGACATTTCATATAAACTGAATCCTACAATATGCAGTTTTTGGGTCTGGCTTCTTTCACTTAATTTTCTTTAGGATTCATCCATGCTATAAAATGTATTCGAACTTCATCCCTTTTTATGGTCAAATAACTCGTTATATCGATATACCACATTTTATATAGTCATTCATCAGACGACAGACATTTGAGCTTCTGTTTTTGGCCATTGTGAATAATATTGCTATCAACAATCACATAGTTCATTGTGTTATATTTTTGTGTCTCTTGGTTATCTACCTAAAAATGCATTGCTGAGACGCATGGTAATTTATGTGTAAGCTTTTGAGGAACTGAGGATTGCTTTTCAAGTGTTTTCATAATTTTACATCCCTATCAGCAGTGCATAAAAGTTACATTTTGTCCACATTCTTGCTACTACTTGTTTTCATTTATCATTTTGCTGCTTGTTTGAGCAATTACTGAGAGAAGGAGAAGTGTGTTAGAATGTCCTTCTCTGTTTCTGCAATGTTTTCTACTTTTAGCTCTACCAATTTTTGTTTCATTTTGAGGCTATATTAGACCCATACAAATTTAAAATTGTTATAATTTTGTGTACAATGACACTTTATGGTCCTCTTTATCTCTAGTATTTCTGTACTTTGATGTGATTACAATAATACCAGGCTTCTCTGCTTAGGATATGCAAAGCCATCTTTTTTCATTCCTTTACTTTCAACCTTTCCATAATCTACACTGAACAGCATATAGCTATATTTTGTTGTTTCATCCAGTCTATTATATCAAATGTTATCTTTGATTTTTAATATAAATATTTAGTCCTATTAGTTCAAATGTAATTACTGATATATCTAGTATTAAATGTACCATCTTATTGCTTGTTTTGTTTGTCCCACTTGTACTATGTCCTATTTTCTCTCTTTTCTTGCCTTCACTGGAAAAATGTATTATTGTTGTTCTTGTTATTTTCTCCTATATGTTATATTATTCTATTACTCCTTTATTTTATATTATCCTAGAAGTTACAATACACGTCATTGACTTATTAGAGTCCAATATAACTTACTACTTCCCTAAACAATAGAAGGACTTAGAACATTTTAGCTCTATTTATGCATCTTCCATCTTTATGCTATAGTTTATATGTATTATTACACATATTTTAATAATTTTAATCATTACTCACTGTGTTTACCCTTTTTATTGTTCTTCCTTTTTTACACCTCTCTGTTCTGTGTTGGATAATTTTCCTTTAAGCTGAAAAAAATCTCAAATCTCTTTTGTGTTTTCTTTGGTTCAGGTATACTGATAAAGAATCCTCTCATTATGTTTCCATTTGCCTTTATTTTTTTAACAACTTCACTGAGGTATAATTGGCCAAAATAAAAACAAAAAAACTGAAGGTGTTCAGTTAAGTGTGCATTTTGATAAGTTTTGACCCATCTATATACACATGAAACCACACTAAAATCAAGAGAGCGAACATATCCATAAATCCCAAAAGTTTCCTTATTCTCTTTTATATTTTATTCCTCCTGCCCCTAACTCCCTTCCCATCTGATTCAAGGCTGAGTCCCTTGCTGCTTATTCCCATTCTATGCACTAAATGAAGTCCTTTCATTAATACCATGGATTTTTTAAATCTAAGAGGGTTTAGATTCTAGGTAGCCAAAAAGAATGACAAATGCCCACCTAGTATGTTATCTAAAAAGTGTAAAGTCTAGGAAAGTATTTATTCTATCAAATGTTGAATATATGACTAGTTAAATGTATAAAATTAATTTGTTCAGAAATAACTTACCAATGATTGAAATGTGTGACTCTAGATTTTGTGCTAAAGGAATAATAGATCTCCTTGTCATTTTTATTTTCCTAACTGTGAACCCCAAGTGATACAGTTGAAACAGAGAAAATGCACTTTTTTCTGGGGTACAAGTAGGTAAAGATTATAAATAGGATCTAGAGCAGTAAATACTAATATTTCAGGAGGAGATATGGACTCCATTTTGGAACTAATGAAAGCTATGGACTCTCCCTCCAAAAAGAGAAGTATACAACCCACATTTACATTCAACATTATGGGTACCATTTCAAAAAGCTTAGAGCCCAACTGAAGCTCATGAGTGAATCCAGTATTAGGAATTCCTGTTCAAAAAAAAAAAAAAAATAGAATTCCTGCTCCAGAGGGGAGTTGGGGGCAGGAATGGGCAAAATAGATGGAGGTCATTAAGAAGCACAAATTTCCCAGGTGCCTGGGTGTCTCAGTCTGTTAAGCATCCAACTTCAGCTCAGGTCATGATCTCGTGGTTCGTGAGTTCAAGCCCTGAGTCAGGCTCTGTGCTGACAGCTCAGAGCCTGGAGTCCATTTCAAATTCTGTGTGTGTGTCTCTCTCTCTCTCTCTGCCCCTCTCCCACTCATACTCTGTCTCTCTCAAAAATAAATAAACATTTTTTAAAAATTAAGAAGCACAAACTTCTAGTTATAAAATAAATAAGTCACAGAGATGAAAATACAGCATAGGGAATATAGTCAATATCATAATAACATTATATGGTGATAGATGGTGACCACACTTACCATGATAAGCACTGAGTAATGTATGGAATTGTCTAATCATTATGTCATATACCTGAAACTAAGAAACATTGTATGTCAATCATGCTTCAATAACAAATAAAAGCAAAAAGAGAATTCCTAATCCAGATCAAAGAACATTTAATCTTTAAAAATGAACAAAAAGATACAATGTTGGAGTTTCATTAAATGCTTTCTTATTCAACACTTTTCAATTATGTGTGTCACAGAAGCCATATTCTATATTTGCCCTTTTTAACTAAATTATTTATTTTAATTTGAGAGAGAGAGAGATTGAGTAGGGTGGAAAGGCAGGGGGAGAGAGAAAAAATCTCAAGCAGGCTCCACACTCAGCAGGGAGTCAAACAACGGGACTTGATCTCACAACCCTGAGATCTTGACTTGAGCTGAAATCAAGTCGGACATTCAACTGACTGAGCCACCCAGGCAACCCCATATTTGCCTTTTATTTTACCAAGAATTGACAGTTGAGAGTCACTGATCGAAAAGAGGGGAAGAAACTCATTTAAACTTTAGATTTAAAAATATAATGGTATATAACAATAAGAAACACCAATTCTGCAAACACATGCACTGAAAAAGGAACACCTTCTAGTAAATAGATTTCCGAGAATGAGAAGGTTAGGGATTTTGCCCGTGACCCAGAGGAGCAGACTATGAGCATAAGTCTGTATCATGCTCACAGATAGTTCTTGTTAGGTGCACACGGTAACCTCAAACACTTGAATTTGTTGTATACTCAGGAATTGGGAAGTTTTACATAATTTTTTTTCTGTCCCCTGTTTAAAAATCAGAAGATACAGACACAGTTGGCCCATACTTTTATGCAGCAGCAATCAATAGGGGCTGAGTGGCCACTACTTTGTTTTCCCAGTTCACTGCAGTCCTCAGAAGTACCTGCTTCCCTGTTTCATCATGTCTAGTACATAGCTGGGCTTAGTAGGCATTGAACCATGCAACCCATGATGGTCAGCCCTTGAATAAATGAATGTTGACCTAGTGTCACAGAACACTCTCTTCTGGGCAAGCCTGTCTTGCCCATTTCCTTCCTGCCTCTAAAATTACACCTAGCTCCTTGACAGGAGTTTCCAAACTCATCCCGCTCTGTCTGAATTCATCTCCACTCAATTTTTTCCAGATAACTTCCAGCTGACCTCCCACCATGCTGTTCCAAGGAACAAAGCTTCCTGAAAGGATGCAGGATGAAGGATTGTGCCTGGACTGCTAACCCCATAGTTGACAACCTCTGTGGTGTTCCCGTTTCTTGAAACCGCTTTTTCTTTCCTTTAGTTTTTGTTTGTTAATTTTGACCTTCATTAGAAAGGTTAGTACACTTCATCGGGATACTTCGTGCTGAAAGTTATGTCCAAAGGACTATATTTCTTAGTGAAAATGTCTTAAGAGATCACGGTTAGTATTTGTAGCAGAGCTGGGTCAAAATTAACATATTACAACAGCTTGTGTCAGCCCGGGTTGCAAACTTTCCACAAGAAAGGGTAGGCCGAAAGGTCATACTCATCAGCTCATACCACAGAGAATTGCAGAATCCTAAAAGATGATTTCTTCCCTTTGCACATAAAAGTCACCGACTCCTCTCGCTCCAGCCACCATCCCCCCCCTCCTGACCATGCACAGGACTTTCATACACACCACTTGCCCCACAGTCCCCAGCTAGTTTCTATCCCCTCTGTCTCTGTGAATCTGATTTCCTTGGGTCACTTTCTAGCTTGATTAAATACGTGTTACATTGTTCTACCTTTTTTGTTGTCTGTATGATGGAAATGCATATTTAAACCATTAGGGAGCCACTAGCCCAGACCTCAGCAATGACCGCAGTTAATAACAGAGTTCTCACTCACAATGTCATGTGGGATCTTTGCCTATGGCACGATTTGCTAGCCATGAAAACCTCTTTAGCACCTCCCTCCGTTATGCAAATACCCCAGAAAAAACACTTCCCTATTTCAGCCACTGAATTGCAGGCTGCGGTCCCAGGCTGCACACCCCAGCCTGCAGCGCATGGGTGGGATTGCCAGAGTGTAACGGGACACAGGTTTCTGCGCAGACAGATGCTCAGTGGATTCTGTACTCAGCTAGAAGAAGGCTGAGCCTGACTTGGCTGCCCAGTCAGTATGACGTCCAAATGACAGGTTATTTTCTGTTACTTGTCTGCCAGTGTTGGCTTTATCAAGCCTGAGGCTGGTAAATGAAAGATGCCCTCACTTTACCACTAGTGCTGCTGCACTAATTCTTCCAGGTCACAATCCAGAGCCTCTGAGAGCCAAGCTGTGTCCTCAGAGAACAAAAGATGAGGAGAAATTGAAGCCTCCAGTCCCGGGCCTGGGCTTTTTCCTTTCTCTACTGGCTCCAGCATCTGCACCAGAGAGCACAGCAGTGTCTTCAGTTCTACAAGACCGCTGTCTAACAGGTGCAGCAACTGGGAAACATTCCAATCTCCAGGGATCTCAGGGGGTCTCAGAGTTTCAGGTCACCAGACTTAACGTTTGCTTAGCCTACCCCCCTGACTTTGCAAGAGGCTATCTTTTTCATTGGGGGGTCCCATCCTTTCTATACCCTTTGTCCCAAACCACCACCAATTCATATTACATCCTGAACCTCTAAATCAATCCATCTCTCTCTCTGTCTCTGTCTCCTTCTCTCTCTCCTTCTCTTTCTCTCTCCCTCTTTATAAAGCATGCTGTCTTTCAATTAACATAGTGATGACCTATTGTCACCCGTTACCATGCTAATCCAGAGCTGGTGTGAAATTACTTTATAATAAACACTATGGAGTTCTGACTTCCAATTAATTTTTCACATGCTGCGCTAAATCAGATTAACTCTCTCCCTGTACCATCACTTTGACCACAGACGTAATTCTTTCCTTATAATGAAATAGAGGATTAATTTATATGAAGCATATCTGTACACATTTGCAAATAAATGTAAAGATAGATTTTATGCCATATTTGCATTGTGCACAGTGCTGCGGTAGTGCAGACTCTCTGAGATTACTTTCTTGTGTTCCCTGGGTGGGCAGAGATCTTTCCAGTTGTTGTCGTTCCTCTGTTAAATTCTAACTAAATGCCTCCATGAAGAATAAGCAAAGAAATGCTCACATGTGCCATGGTGCTGAGAGACTGGTGACTCCTCCCGTAAATCGTACAATACCACATTAGGAGTAGCTGAAGGAAAATGTAAACACTCTGAAATGGAAACAATAATCATTAACTACTAAATTGACTGGTGCTCTCCCTGGATGTGCACATTCACATTCATCCTGAGTGAGTGGAGGGAGGGTAGCTTTTTAAATGACCATTAAACTGAAGGAATTTGATGACAATTTCAAGCAAATGATAGCTTATGCCTTTTTAAAACTAATATAGCCCCTGCACTAAATTATATTTTTGGCGAAATAATTATTTTCATCTTTGAAACTCATTATTAGAATGGAGTATTGGAAGATGAATGTAGGCGCACACTAAATGAACAAATTTGTGTTAAAAAAATTAATCATACTACCCAGATGCTGGACTGTACTTTTTTCTTCTGTCAGTCTCCAGTGTATTTCATTCAGCTTCTTCTATTACTACAAAATATTGGTAGAAAAATTTCCCCAACACATATTTTCTTTTTGACACCAAATGAGAACAACTGCCAGAAGAACTAAAGGTATGGCCCATATAAAAGATAAATGTGTGCTTATCAAATCCTCTTAAACCAATCTTTTATTAACAGTAGAGGAAATAAAATCTTGTTTAGTGTTGCAATGATGAAAATACTTACAGCTGAGTTATTTTAAAACAGACCGAGCAAATTATGCTTGGCAAACACTGGAAACGTATTCATTCATTCAACAGGTATTGATTTGATCCCGGCTATGTGATAACCACTACTTGAAGTACAACTGATAAAACAATAAACAAGCCAAATTCCCTGCCTTCATGGAGATCCCCATCTGAGGGTATGCAAACTTGAAATTATAAAAACAGTCAATCATCATCTCGTGATCATTGACTGAGCTCTTACTATATGCTCTCCACTGTGCCAAATGCCTTCCTATTATATATTTCAATTATCATGATTAATACTTTCCTCTAGATTATTATTGAACACATTTTATAGATGAATAACTAAAGCTTAGAAGTAGTTCATCCTAACTTTACAGATATATAGTGGTAAAACTAGAATCCCAAACAAAGGTTTTGAACTAAAATCCCTGTGCTATACTGTTTCTGACATCCATTGTCCCCAAAATATGTATCATTATCTTGTGTTTGTTGAAAGTTTGTTTTTTGTTCTATGGTGGGTAAAAAAAATAGAGGCAATAGGCACAATTCCCCACCTAAGGAGATTTCCAGTCTACTGGGAGAAAATTATACATTCATGAAACAACTATTCTTAACATAGTTAAGTCAAACATTCTTTGAGGTAGGTAAGTTTATAGTCCATATACATGAAGTGTGCATGTCAATGGGGGAAAGGGGCATGATTATTTGCTGACATTTATCTCTATTTGAATAGCATTTTCAACTTCTATGATTTTACTCATTGTACAATGCATTATTAATTTAACCAATGATTTTAAAGAAAAAATGAAAACAGTACAACATTAAATGTGGCCATTATATGCTATACAACGTGTCCTCACTTGTTTTTTTAAGGCTAAACCTATTTTATGGGTGACATGCTGGCTAGGCAGGCTTTGGGGCAGAAAAAAGAGTTGGACTTAACTCTTCAAGGGACTGAAGGCTTGGGGTCCTGGCTGGTGCCCCAGGCCTCCCACAGTGTCAACTGGGGTCAACTCTACTGGAACCGAGAGGCAACAGGATGATGAGGTAGGAAAGAGGGGTGAGAGGAAAGGCAGGTGGTGGGAAAGGAAGTGGAAGGAAGGGGTGAGGAGAGAGGGAAGGGAAGTAGGGCCGGGCTGGAGCCAAAGCCAAAGTCAGAGGTGGTCAGGTCAGCATCAGGAGTAACTTAAAAGGGAGCCTCCTGGGAAGTGCAGGCATCCATGAGGGCCCTTTTGAGCTACTCAGAGGTGACAAACATCCCCTCATTCCAGAAACCCAAACAGAGAAAGGAGGGCATGAACCCTTTGCAGAAGGCACAGGGACCCTACTTATAGAAAGGGCACAGGGGCCAGCACTGCTGTACTGGCCCAGGGCAGAGTTCACATATCTCATCTTGACCACATCGTAGTGCAGAAGCCTGCCCTAAAGATGGAAGTGAATTGGTAGGGGTGGTGGTCTGTCATGAGGTTGGCCTTCAGGAGGGCATACTTTTTTTAAATTTTTTAAATGCTTTTATTTATTTTTGAGAGACAGAGACAGAGCATGAGGAAGGGAGGGGCAGAGAAAGAGAGAGAGGGAGACACAGAAACCAAAGCAGGCTCCAGGATCTAAGCTGTCAGGACAGAGCCCGATGCAAGGCTCAAACCCACAAACCGTGAGATCATGACCTGAGCTGAGTCAGATGCTTAACCAACTGAGTCACCCAGGTGCCCCCTTCAGGAGGGCATCCTTGATGAGATCATAGGTCACCAGCTCAGCACCGTTGACAATGGCATTATGAGCAACATTGTAAAAGGACCCTTTCCACAGTCTCCAAAACCCTTCCTCTCCAGCAGTGGTCTTGTAAGCATCAACAAGCCAGACCAACAAAGATGGTGGCAAGCCCTGTGGTGGGAGAGATCTGGGCAACAGATGCAGCAACAGTAGTGGTTAAACTGAAGCTTGGCCCTAGGGGGTTTGGGGGTGAGCTGCACGGGTGTAGTAAGGGGTGACCCTGAGCTGGGGCTTGGCCTAGCCTGAGGTCCCCTGCTACCTCACCAGAGGACAGGTCCAGCCTGTGTTGTCCATGGTGTCCACATGCCACAGCCCTCTAACACCACCTGGACCAGACCTCAGAGCGACATTTTGATGTCCAGAATGGGATCAAAGCTACCATTTGCCCCATGGGCCAGAAGCAAGAAGAGCAGAAACCAGCCCCTGGGCCGAACCCCATGTTAAGACCTTTGCCTCCCCTGCCAGGTCCCTCTGAGGAAAGGCTCCAGAAACTGGAACTGGGATGATGACAGACGTCAGCCCCTCGTCCTAGAGGACCCCTTCCAGCAGATCATGGAGTTCTGCTGCCTGACTCACCACCCCCTGACTGTGGCTCTGCCTCTCCCTTCCAGAACCAAACTAGATCATTCCAAGTCTGTGAGCAGTGGGGACTTGCGACCTGTGGAGATTGCCTTGGGAGGGTGCATGGCTGCACTGAGCCACTTGGGGCTCTGACCTGAGCCTCCCACTTTAAGACTTATCTCTCTACCACCTCGAGGGCTTTCCTGGTCCCCCCACCTTACTCAGCATACAGATGGAGACCCTTACTCCCCACGGCTCCTTCCACGTCCTATCTGCCCAGCCCTCTGAGTCTTTCTACTCCAATGACAAAATGGCTTATCACACACTGCTTCTGGGTTCTGGTCATGTGGGCCTCTGAAATCTGGGGAACATGTGCTTCCTGAATGCAGTGCTACCATGTTTGAGCTGTCCTCACTCTTTCAGACTTCTAACTGCTACGGGACTTCCAGCAAGAGGTGCCTGGAGTGGGTGGAGCCCAAGACCTCTCTGAAGCCTTTGCAGATTGTGATTGGTGCCCTGTGAAACTCTGATTCCTTGTGAAGCTGTGAATCCTACTACCTTCTGAGCCGTCTTCTACAAATATGTTCCATCCTTCTCTGGACGCAGCCAGCAGGATGCCCAAGAGTTCCTGAAGCTCCTTATGGAGCGGCTCTACCTGGAAATCAACCAACGAGGCTGCCGGGCAATCCTGGCCAACAGTCCAGCTCACTCCCAACCCCACTGTGGAGGGGCTCTACTAGAAGAACCTGAGTTAAATGGTGATGACCAGGCCAACTTAACGTGGAAGTGTTACATAGAGGGAGAGGATAGCAATACTGTGGACCTGATTGTAGGCCAGTTGAAAAGTTGTCTCAAGTGCCAGACCTGTGGGCATCACTTCATGACCTATGAGGATTTTTGTGACCTGTCCTGCCCATCCCAGAAAGGATTTGTGGGTGGCAAGTTTTCTCTGTGGGGATCGTTTCAGGCTTGTCACCAAGGATGAAGAGCTGGAGTCAGAGAATGCTCCAGTGTGTGACAGATGTTGGCAGAAAACACGAAGTACCAAAAAGTTGATGGTACAAAGATGCCTCTGAATCCTCGTGCTGCATCTTAATCGATTTTCCACCTCCCAAGACTCCATCAGGAAAAGTTCAGCAGGTGTAGACTTCCTGCTGCAGCAGGACAAAGCCCGAAGCCCTGTATGCCCTTTGTATCTACTTGGGGCAGTGTCCACTATGAGCACTATGGAGCCCTCTGCTGGTGCCAGCCTGGCTGGCACGTCTACAATGACTCTCATGTCTCCCCTGTCAGTGAAAATCAGGTGGCATCCAGTGAGGGCTATGTGCTGTTCTACCAACTGATGCAGGAGCCACCCTGGTGTCTGTGACACTCCCTGTGAAACCCTTTCAACACTCTTAAGCCCCAGGCTCTCAATTTACCTCAGAGACATCTATTTTTATGTCTTTATAATTGGGGAGGTATTGGTTGCAGCTTCCATTATCTTTTTGTTTTTTTAAATATAATTTATTGTCCAATTGGCTTACGTACAACACCCAGTACTCATCCCAACAAGTGCCCTCCTCAATGCCCATCACCCATTTCCCCTCTCCCACACCCCCCCCCCAGCCACCCTTAGTTTGTTATCTGTATTTTTTTTTTTATGTTTTATTTTCGAGAGAGAGCGTGAACAGGGGAGGGCAGAGAGAGAGAAAGACACAGAATCAGAAGCAGGCTCCAGACACCGAGCATGTCTGCACAGAGCCAGATGTGGGGCTCGAACCCACGAACTGTGAGATCGTGACCTGAGCTGAAGTCGGATGCTTAACCAACTGAGCCACCCAGGAGCCCCTGTTCTCTGTATTTAAAAGGCTCTTGTGGTTTGCCTCCCTCCTTCTCTGTTTGTAACTATTTTTCCCCCTTCCCTCCCCATTATCTTTTTGTATTAAAAAGTACCCTTCCTTTGTCTATCAGACAGAGCTCCCCAGGTCCCTGCCAGTGTACAACCCAAAGACCCTCAATTCTTAGAGTGGAGGATATACAGCACCATACGAATAATCTATTCCTTGCCATTTAAAAAACTTTACCAACAGCATTTTTCACAGAACTAGAGCAAACAATCCTAAAACTTGTATGGAACCACAAAAGACCTCAAATAGCCAAAGCAATCTTGAAAAAGAAAAGCAAAACTGGAGACATCACAATTCCAGATTTCAAGTTAGATTACAAAGTGGTAGCAATTAAAACAGTAATGTACTGGCATAAAAGTAGACACATGGATTAAAGACCTAAATGTGAGGCCTGAGACCATAAGAATCCTTGAAGAGAGCACAGGCAGTAATGTCTCTAACATTGGCCATAGGAACATTTTTCTAGATATGTCTCCTAAGGCAAGAGAAATAAAAGCAAAAATAAACTACTGGGACTATATCAAAATAAAAAGCTTCTGCACAGCCAAGGAAACAAAACTAAAAGGCAATCTACTGAATGGAAGAAGATATTTATCTGCAAATGACCTATCTGATAAAGGGTTAGTATCCAAAACATATGAAGAACTGATACAATTCAATACCCCAAAAACAAATAATCCAATTAAAAAATGGGCAGAAGACATGAAGAGTCATTTGCCTCAAAGACATCCAGATGGCCAACAGACACATGAAAAGATGCTCAACATCTCTTATCATCAGGAAAATGCCTATCAAACTACAATGAGATATCACCTCACATCTGTCAGAATAGCTAAAGTCAAAAACACAAGAAACAAGTGTTAGTGAGGATATGGAGAAAAAGGAATGCTTTTTTTTACTGTTGGTGGGAATGCAAACTGCTGAAGCCACTGTGGAAAACAGTATGGAGGTCCCTTAGTAATAGCACTACTGTGTATTTACCCCCAAAATACAAAACACTAATTCAAAGGGATATATGCACCCCTATGTTTATTGCAACGTTATTTACAATACCTAAACTATGGAAGCAGCCCAAGTATCTATCAATAGACAAATGGATAAAGATGAGGTGAAATGAAAAAACACACACACACACACACACACACACACACACACACACTCATTCCACAGAATATTATTCAGCCATAAAAAGAACAAAATCTTGTCATTTGCAACAACATGGATAGAGCTAGACAGTATAATGCTAAACAAAATAAGTCAGAGAAAGACAAATACCATATGATTTCATTCATTTGTGAAATTTAAGAAAAAAATGAGCAAAGGAAAAAAAGAGAGATAGAAAAAACAAGAAATAGACTCTTAGAGAACAAACATGGTTACCAGAGGGGTCATGGGTGGGGGAATGGGGGACATAGGGGGTGCGGATTAAACAGTACACTCTTCATGATTAAAAAAAGCAAATAAAAAGAAAAAGGGAAAAGAATGTAGAAATACAGAATAGAGAGACAAGGGGAAATGAAATGTGATTTGAAACAGCTCATGTAAGCCAACAACAATATAACTGTTAAAAAAAAAAAAAACCCTTCACTTTGAAACTATATATATGGACTAGCACATTTTAAAAGAAGATCTTCTGGATGACTCATTACCAATACTCATCTCTTTAATGGTATTATTAAACCTTGTTATTTATATTTTCTTAGATATTTCATCCTAGCTTGCAAATATATTACCATAAATAAAATTAAAACATATCTTTATAATTTATTTAATCCTGACATCTACAGTTATTTCTAATTTCTAATGCTTATTTTACTCTTCTATTTTCTTTTTTCATCTGATTGATTTCACTAGTATCTCATCTCATTCTTTTTTATCTTTTTTACAGTTCTTCAAAGAGCCATTTTATTCAAACGGCCAATTCTTACATTTGCTTTTCATTGCTTGTGTTCTTTATTAATTCATTCATTTCTGCTTTTATGTTCATTAATTATTCTACTTGCTCTAAATAGAGATATTTTTCTTCTTTTTATAATTTCTTGAGTTGAATAGTTATTTGTAATTTTTCTTCTTTAAATACCATGCATTTTCCTCCTTGGTTGTATCTCATAATTATTTTCCTAGATATTCTGTTTTTTAAGCAGTTTGAGTTCCTCCTTTAAGAATTTATGAGGACAATGTTTTCTCATGTTTTTCTCTGTTTGTTTATACTTCCGGTATTTATTTTCAGTTTTAATAGAATACAGTTCAGAGTGTTGTATAATATTTGGCCAATAAGATACTTGTAATAAAATATATTTGTTGTTTGTATAATATAAAGTTTGATGAGTATCAATTTAAACAAGTTTGGCTATTATTCAGATTATCTCTCTCTAGTTATTTTGTAAGCATTTTATGTGAAAATAACTCAAATACTATGTAAGATCTTCTAATGCTATCATATTTCTGTGCATTCTTTTTCTTATAATTAAGTAGCTTTTGCTTTTAAATTTCAGTACTATGTTATTTAGAATGTAAATATACAGGGTAGTTGTGTCTTCAGCCATAAAACTGACTCTCTGGCCAAATATCTTGATGTATCTTAAAAAGTTTGTCTCTAATATTTATTTTTTAACAATTGGCTTGAGTTTCACAATTACAAGGAATTGAGTATCACAATTACTACATGGAAGAGTAAGATGAACACTGAATTAGAGGATAAAATGTTGTCTTTTTCATCAAAGAATAGTGATAGAACAATGAATTGAATGACCATTAAAACTATCTTAAAGTCTATTACAGTTTCTAGAATATTTCTTTTTGTAATCTATAGGTTTTTTTCAGCTTTCTTTTCAGTTTTACTGAGATAAAATTGTCAAAGTTGTAATATATCAAAAGTGTGTAACATGATGATTTGATGTATATATACATTATGAGAGGATTCCAAAATCGAATAACACCTAAATCACCACTTATTTACTTTTTTCCCCTTGGTGAGAGCACTTAAGTTCTACTCTCTTAGCAAATTTCAATCATGCAATACAATATTATCAACTGTAGCCACCATGTGATACATTAGATCCTCAGACTTTATTCATCTTATAACTGAAAGTTTATACCCTTTTGCCAACCTCTCCCTGCCGACCAGCCCCTAGCGACCACCATTCTACTCTTTGTTTCTATGAATTCAACTCATCATATACATATTATAACTTGTGAGCAAAAATACCACTTAACTGAAAACTAATGGATAAGAAATAATAAAAGAAATCACAGACTATCTAAGAGTTAGTACTAGCTATCACATTATGTAACATTAAATATGGCCATTGTCAATAAATACTGACTGAGCTTCTTCTAAAGTTAATGAACTGTATTTCAAAAATATGATATGATCCCTCTCCTTAAAGAAATTAGGAATCAGACATTACTATTGAATAGCCTTTTTAGCATTTTCTATGTGCAAGATGAATGATACACACCCTAACAGGTATAAACGCTAAGAAGAAAGGGCATTTGCTCAGTGTGAGGGAAAGAAAAGGGCTGGGTGCAGAAAAGTGGAATAATATTACACATGTACAGAGATTAGTGTGGGGTATTACAGGCTGAAGGGACCATGTGAACTACAGGCCTCATGTAGGAGAGTGCATGTGTATGTGTGTCTGCACATGCTCATGTGTGTGCATGTTATGAAAATGCACACATATGATGTGTGCATCCATGCTGCTTAAATGCATATGTGCATATAAATATATTGATATGTACTCCATTTACGTGTTCATTTAATTCACCCATCAGTCCACTGGGCTGAACTCCCTGATACCTGAAACCCCCATACTTGTCAGCAACTGGCCTGATGGCTGGTACACATTGGGTTCTCAATAAATATTTCTTGAATGAAGGAATGATCGAATGAATGAACTCTGTAGAACAGATATGAAAAACCTAAAGCTAAAGGTGTGACATTCCCAAAGAAGGAATTAGTACAATGTATTTATGACAGTATTTTCTCCTCTATTTCCTTTTTACTCAGTCATGTATGGACCAGCAATAGCAGCAGCACCTAAGAGCTTATTCAAGGTTCACAATCTCAGGCCCCACCCCAGACCTACTGATTCCAAATCTGCACTGTAATCAGATCTTCAGGTGATTTGTGCACACATTAAATTGGAAAAGCCCAGCACTGTTTTGCACTGTATCCTCTAAGAGTAAGAAGATGAATCAAATAATTCTGGAGGTTCATGAAAGAGAGAAATGGAGAATAAACATAGAGACATGGTGGGAAGCACTTTGAGGAAGACCATAAATTCAAAGCTTTGGAATTTATCGTCTAAACCAAGGTTTCCAAAATAGAGTGTCTTGACCTCAAGGGATACACTGAGCAATCAATCCGCTAAGATGCGGGAAGAAAAGCCTTAGAACTCATTTATATTTAATTTTTACCTAGAAATAAGAAAGGGATTTGACTAATATTTAATATTCCACTAGACAGCTGCTCTCTCACCTAGTCCACTTGTCAAGTAACAACTCTGATATTTTGCTGAGAAAACCACAATTCAAGTGGCCAAGTTCATACACTGGGTATTGAAATATAGGATGGCTTTACTTAAGAAAACACCTGCATTAATTAGTTACTTTAATTAAAGTAATCTTCCCCAAGTGGATGCGTGGTTTTAAGTGATTCCTGAGCAAGAACGTATGCTGGTACACATGAAGCACGTACGCATGTACGCGCGCACACACGCACACACGCACACCGGAGAGAAGATTTAAAATGCAGCCCAAGTGAACAAAAAGATGGCAGAGCTAATCCTTCTCTTAACATCTGATAAGAGCTCACAGCCACATTAAAAGGGGGCAAACAATGACAATCTCACCAAATCTGACAAGAAGGCAGCCAACAAATGAAAAATATAGCTGCCTTTCAAAAGAGAGTTATGTTATGAAGTCGGCATGTTGAGAATGGATGTCTGGAAATATCTCCATAGATGGCGTTTTTGTTGACAATAATAATATAAGTATGCCTTCTCTAAAAACTTGCGTGTCTGCATATTTAAAACTCTTGGAAACAAATTTCTCACACCAAAAAAAACAAAAAAACAAAAAAACAAACAAAAAAAAACCACAAAAACGCTTCTAAATAGAATTACATTGAATTTAAAGCAATATAAAAATTCAACATATTTTTTGTGAGGTATCTTTCTTGAATATGACATAAATACCAAGTATTTAAATAAACTGAACTTAAATTTTAAATGATCATAAGTTATAAATCAAAACATTTTAAAATAATTAAACACAACCATCTTGTTCTCTCCAAATATATTAGGAGTGCTAGGATGTTTATGCCACTAATACTTTTTAAGTGAACATAGTTAAATATTTGCTTTCTCTACACCAAAATTTATTTTTACCTTTGTGTCTATTTTTACCTATGTGTCTGTTACAATGTTTGGTATTATAAGTTACAGCGTGTCACCCTATTTCATCATATGGAAGCTGTCCTCAATGAAAATAACTTACATAATTATATGTTCCACTAAGAAAGATAAGAACACTATAATTAAAATTGTAAGATGCCAGTAATTGTAAGAGGCATCCAAACTTTAGAGATGTCAAAACCTGGGAGTTGGATAGGGGGAGTGCATTCAGAGTAATTATGATTAAGTTTGGTAGTTAACGACAACAAAACAAAAGCCAGTGGTGATCTTAATTAAAAAAAGTCTTCCTTTCATAGAAAAGCTGGAGATACATAGTGCCTGCCCCTTCTTGAATGCACCAATCTCTTTATTGTTTGGGAGCCTCCACCCATGCATCCCTATTCCTTTTGTTCATGGAGCCCTCCTCCTTCTTACTCTGGACTGATTTCTTCTCAGCCATCAGTACAGAGATCATTCTTCAACGACACCTGCCCTGCCTCATAATCCAGCAAAGTCTTCTTTCTATTACCTCCTGTGTTCTTCCTCCCTGGCATGCAACACAATTTGTCACTATGATGATGTGTGTGTGTTTGTTTAATGTCTATGCCCCTCACTACCCCTGGAAGGCAAGGATCTTGCACGTGTCACTCTCATATGAGTCCCCATTGTCCTCCATGATGCCTGGCAGGTGCACAATGAACGGTTGTTGAAGAGTCGCCATAGCTCACAGTTACGGAGCCCTTCCTTTGTGCAAGACACTCTTCTAACCTTTACATCCTCATTTAATGCTCCACCTCTACTAGGTAGTTGCTAGTATTAGCCTTACTTTACAGATGAGGAAATAGAGAAAGAGAAGTGAGGTTGCAACCCAAGTCCAGTTCATTGATCAAATAGTCTTTGCTCATTTATTGAGCACCTACCGTTTCACGCACTTAGACTGTATCAGTGAACAAAACAGACAAAAATCCCTACCCTCAGGAATCCTACCATTTTGTGGGTAGTAAATGAGGGAGCTGGAACTTGGATGCAGGAGTGACTCCGGGGTCTGAGGGCTTTATCCCTACTCTCCTCTCCTCCCCTCACACCTTCTGAATAAGTGTTGTGGACAGACCACAATGGACATTTCACTTTGAGAACCACACTAACCTAACTTTAGGTTATCCATTCATTCCACTTTCGATCTGTTTATTCTTAAGTTTTTTACTGACTTCCCAAAGAAAAATGAACTATAAAGCTCATTGTAACCTTCCACTGAGTCTTATTTCTCTTTATATCCCCACTACATTGCATCTGCTAAACACACAGCACCACCAAAATACACATTTATTGAGTAAAATAAATGAATTAGCGAATAAATGGATGAGGAGCAATAAACTGTTTTCTTCCGTGCACATTACCACCCGGCTATTAATGTGAAAAGCTTCTCTTGTTTTTCAGTTTGATTTTTTAGGCAATAGACTCCGTATACAGCTCACTAAAACCATGACTTATCAAATACATGAATATTTAGAGTGATAATCGGTGCAGTTTTCACCCCCGCAGGGAAGACAAGAGCATTGTGGAAAGTCTCAGGAGAGGACAGAGGCATTAATCTGCAGCTGTATTTGACAACAAGAACCAGACGCTGGGGAGTGGGAGGAGGGAAAACCAGAAAGGAGGGGTGAGAAAGGAGGAGCACAGAGAATAAAGGCACCAGCGAGAGTCAATACAGGTAACACTACATCATGATCTTTTTATACAAGAAAAAAAAATGGTTACAGAATATATTCCTCATCTCTCTCCTTTCCTTGATGTTTTTTGTTTATTTGAGAGAGAGAGAACAAGTTGGAGAGGGGCAGAGAGAGAGGGAGGGAGAGAATCCAAAGCCGGCTCCTCACTATCAGCTCCGAGCCCGACATGGGGCTCAAACCCACAAACCGTGAGATCATGACCTGAGCCAAAATTAAGACTCAGACGCTTAACTGAGCCACCCAGGCACCCGTCCTTATTTTTTTCATTAATAGATGTAATTGCTTACTTTTAATTTCTTGTCAGTTCAATGTTTAATTTTTATGCCTAATGAAGTATTACCACTTGAATAAATATATTTAATATTTATTAATAATGATTCAAAAAGCATAAACCATTCACTTGCTTGATATAATGTCTATGTTTTCTGTAATATGAAGATGAAAAACTACCTAAATGAAGCTTCACACCTTGACCCTATTCCCATCATACTTAATAAACTGATCATCACTGTATTCTAAAAAATGTCCTGGAAAATTTTTCAGATGGCTTGAAAGGTAGGGGAAGGGGTAGGTGAGGAAAAGTCATCTTGCATCCCAGAATTCCTTCAAACCACAGCATTTCATCACTCTCTGACCCAGAATTTGACCTATGTGTGTAGAGTTGCAGAACATATAACAAGGTGAAACTGAATCAGCTGTTAAACATTTTCTCATTGGTGTTAACTGTAAAATGGGCTAATCTGCTATCAAATTCTAGAAAAAAAATGGACTAACTTAATGCACAGATAAAATGCGATCCTTTTATTATATATTTTAATGCCTAATTTAAAACCCTAATTAATATAGAGCATGCATGTCATAACAATATACGACGTGACTGTTGGTTTAAAAAGCGGGGCACCTGGGTGGCGCAGTCGGTTAAGCGTCCGACTTCAGCCAGGTCACGATCTCGCAGTCCGTGAGTTCAAGCCCCGCGTCAGGCTCTGGGCTGATGGCTCAGAGCCTGGAGCCTGTTTCTGATTCTGTGTCTCCCTGTCTGTCTGCCCCTCCGCCCCTCCCCCGTTCATGCTCTGTCTCTCTCTGTCCCAAAAATAAATAAACGTTGAAAAAAAAGCAAGGTTCTGGAATACTGTTTATATTTGCATCATTCCAAGGCAGAGGTTTAGAACACTAGCTCTATTCACTGGTGTAGAATAGTTTTCATCCTTAGTTACATATTCAGTCTTGCGCACTTCTACCCTTAGATATTAAAAAGCATTGTAGCACCAAATTCCAATCTGGACTGTAAACCTTGAAAACAAAAAGGTGAAATTCACTCTTTCATACTGCACACCATTCCTCACTCTTAGGGGAACAGTGGGAAATCAGGGAGAAAGTTAAAGACAGAAGAAGATTCTGCACTCTGGCAATATCGATGACTTAGTAGCCATCAGAACCCACAAAGGTCATTCTTCTCCACACCCTTTCTTGAATACGGAAAATTTACCAAACAAAAACAGCCAGGCTAATCCTAGCTTTTCCATGTTCCCGTACTTTCTAGGGTGCCACAGCAGAATGTATGTAGCTTTGATAAAATGGCAAGTCAATGCATGTAATAATCTTCTTTAAAGAGAGGTCAAGTTCTTTTTCCTGAACAAGCAGCCTTCAAATAATAGGAAGAAAACTGCAGTCTTAAATATTTCAGAATAAAGCCTGTAACCTTCACAGAGACTTTTATTCCAGCTGTGTTCACATTCATTATAATGACTCTGGAGAACAGCACTGACTCATTTTAGATGATGACTACATAACTATTCATTTATACTTAATGAGTTTATTCCACCAGGTATATGATGAACTCTAAACAAATAGTGTCATTGAATCACACATGTCAATAAATTTGAGTACGAAACTGATTCCACCTAGCAAAGGTAATGATAAAGGAGGAGGAAAGAGAGCTGTGTCTAATTAATGAAAATGCCCTTTGTATTTTCTAATGGTAGAAACATTAACTTGAAAATGGCTTTCCCTACAATAATTTACAGACAAGCACTCCTTAATGGGAAAACAATTCAAATTTATGTGCAATTGAACTACAATTATTTGATTAACTTTATTAAATTCTTGTTGATTCTACAATCTGGATGAAGTCTATCATTTTTTATAAGTTTCATCTATTGCAGTTTTAGGTTTTCTTAACCTCAGGATTCAATTGATCCTGAAAATGTCGTTAGGAACCTGCTCTTGTGGACAGAACTGAGGTGTCTGGGATTCAATTCTCTTGTCTCTTTCCAAAGTGATAATCTTATTTTCATATTCAAGAAGCACTTGAATTAATTTTCCAGCAGAATTCACATGATTCTTTTCTGCTTTTGTGTAATTGAAACTATGGGAAACACTTGACTGAAGGAAACGCCATTCAGATTCAGTGAAATCCATAACTATATGCTTAGGTTTAACTGGGTAGTATTGGCAAGTCAAATATTTTATGCTGTATTTTCATGTAGCGTGAAAGGCTACTATTGAAAAAGAGAGAGGAAGTTCCCAAATCGAAACATAAATTTACACATTACCAAGCGAGAAGAAGAAAAGCAAATTAAACCCAAAACCAGCAAGAGAAAGGAAATAATAAATGTAAGAGAGGGGAGAAAATGCAAACTAAAAACAGGACTATAGAGAAATAAGGGAAACCAAAAATGTAGTCCTTTGGAAAGAGCAATAAAATTTATTAATCTCTGCTTGAAGTGACCAAAAAGAGAGTCAATACAGAAATTACAACATCAAAAATTAAATAAGATATATCTTCACAAATATTATAAAAGGATAATAAAAGAATATTATTAATAACTCTGTGCCCATCAGTTCAACAACTTAGATGAATTGAATAAGCCCCTGAAAGACACAAACTATCAAAACTCAACCAAGAAGAAATAGGTAACTTAAATGGTCCTGAATTGATTAAAGCAATTGGTTTTGCAGCTAAAAGCCTTTTAATAAAAAAAATTCCATGCCCAGATGATTTTACTGGAAGATGTTATTGAATATTTAAAGGAGAATTAATATGAATTGTACACAATTTTTTTCCAGAGAATAGGAGGGAGTAATTACCAACTCATCCTGGGAGGCCAGCATTACCTTGATACCAAAGCCAGACAAAAATATTACAAGAAAATAATACTACTGATGAGTATTACTCATGAAAACAGGCACAGATCTTGAACAAAATGCTATAAAAATTGAATCCACCAATTTGTAAAAAAAGATAATACATTACAACAGAATGGGCTTTATGCTGAGAATGCAAGCTGGTGCAACATTCAAAAATCAATGTAATTCAGGATATTAACAGTTTAAAGAAGAAAAACCATGTGATTATCTAAATATATTCAATAAAAACATTTGATAAAAAAGCAACATTCATTCATGACAAAAGAAAAAAATATTCTCAGGGAACTCAGAATAATAGGAAGCTTCCTTATCCTGATCAAGAGTATCTACATAAATCTACATCTGACATTATATATAATGGTGAAAACTTAAATGCTTTCTCTCTGAGATTGGGACAAGGAAAGATGTCCCAAAGATATCACTTCTATTCAATATGTATTGAAAGTGCTATTTAGTGCAATAAGGCAATAAAAAAAAATAAAAAGCACACATATGAAAAAGAAAAAAATAAAACCATCTCATTTGCAGATGGCATGATTGTCTATGTAGAAAATTCCAAAGAATCTACAAAACCTCCTCTTGAATTAATGAGTATAGCAAGATTACATAATATAAAAAATAAATTGTAGTTCTGTATGCTAATATATAGTATGAATTGGAAATCAAAATTATAAAATGTTGTTCCTTAAAATAGCACCAAAAAGAGGCACCTAGGCTGGCTCAGTCAATAGAGCATGCAACTCTTGATCTCAAGGCCATGAGTTCAAGCCCCACACTGGGCATGGAGCCTACTTTAAAAAATGAAAAATAAATAAGTAATCAAACCAAACCAAAAACTGAAATATATAGATATGAATCTAACAAAATATATTCAGACTCTGTGGGCTAAAAACTGCAAAACGTTGATTAAAAAAATAAAGGGATATATAGATATATAGATATAGTGTTTATGGACTGAAACACTTAATATTAAGATGTCAATTCTCCAAAAACTATCCAAGGCACTCCCATTCAAACTCCCACCAGAATATTTTATTTTTACAGATAAAATAACCTAAAATTTTTATCAAAATGCAAAGAACCTTAAAATAGGCAGGTCTATTTGGAAAGTTGGAGTGTTTATACCACCTGATATCAAGAATTATTTTAAAGCGACAGTATTCAAGGAAGCATGGTATTGATGAAAGGATACACACCGAGATCAATGGAACAGAATCGAGTCTAGCAATAGATCCATACAAGTATGGCCAATTGATTTTTGACAAATGTGCAAAGGCAATTAAAGTGGAAAAGAGGATAGTTTCTTAAACAAAGTGATGCCAGAACAATGAGAGTTAACTATTACTCTAAAATCATGACCCATAGAAGAAAAGCACTGATAGACTTGTGGTCACCAGCAAAATTTAAAACTTTGGCTCTGAGAGAGACACTGTTGTGGAAATGAAAAGACAAGCCACACAATGGAAGAAAGCATTTATAATTCACACATCTGACAAAGGGATTATTAGAAGAGTATATAAAGAATTCTCAAAACCCTGCAGTAAGAACACCCCATAAAAAAAAGTGGAAATGATTTGAAAAGACACTTTACCAAAGAAGATATAAGGATGATAATTGAGCACATGAAAGATACTCAATATAACTCATCATTAGAGAAATACAAATCAAAACCACAATTAAGTAGATACTACTACACATGTATTTGAACGACTAACAGAAACAAAACACACAATTCCAAATGCTGATGAAGATGCACAGCAATTTGGAGCACACCCACATTGCTGGAGGAAATGCAAAATGGCGTAGCCACTTTGCAGTTTGATTTGATGGTTTTGTATAAAGTTAAATATTTACTGTTTGACCCAGAAACTCTGCTTCTAGATATTTACCCAAGAAAAACGAAAACAATGGCCACACAAAAACCGATATGCAGATGTTTATAACAACCTTATTTAGAGTACTTTAAAACTGGAAACCACCTCCAAAACCCTTCAGCAGGTGCATGGATAAACTATTCAGCAACAGTACAGAATGGACTGATGATACAATACGGACAGATCTCACATGCCTCACACGTGATGAAAAAAGACACTCAAAAGGCTACCTTCTGCATGTTTCCATCTTGAAAAGACTCAAATGCATGAAGAGAAAAACAATCAGTTGTTGCCAGAGGTTAGGTTGGGCAGAGGGGATGATTGATAAAAGTCAGGATGAGGGGATTTGGGGAGATGAGACTGCAGTGGTAGTTAAAGGACTGAATTTTTCAAAAGATATAGAAGTTTAGAGCAGAAAGAATGAACTGTACTGTATACAAATGAAAAATAGATTAAATCCATAGAGACCTAGTTCAAAAGAATTTCACCTTATCTTATATTTCATCTTGTATTTCCATTTACCTTATTTTGCCCCTAAATAAAAACTCTTCTCTAGTTAATCCATCACAATCAGTGGAACCACCTGGCTTCTGATTCTTAATGATCACATCTGTCTGTGACTTACCTTTTTCTTACATTCTCCATCATCACCATCATGTTTGCAATCAATTACTGAGTCCTGCCAATTTTTCCCATAATATCTTCAACATTCACTTTTCCTTTCTCATTCCTTTAGCCATGCTTTCTCCTTTTCACCATTCTATCCTACTAGCTAGTTTCCTTTCCTAATGTAAGCCTGTGTCTTTTTGTAATATTATCCTTAAATATTTTCTTTCCTCTGATTAGAAGTCTTCAGTGGTTTCTCATTTTCCTATTATATTTGTTCCCAACACCTCAAAATTACTGACCCTCCTACATACCCTTTTCCATCCTCATGCTTTAAAACTCTCATTTCATTCCTAACTAATACTAATAAAAACAATACCTGCTGTTTATTGTTTATTAGATTTTAGGCACTGTGCTAACTTATCTCTTATTATTTCTACTTAATCATAACAGCAATCCTGTGGCATTGATCTATTCCCACTTTACAAATGAGAAAACTGAGGCCAAAGAAGCAAGTAAGTTTCCTATGATCAGACATCAAGTAAATGGCTAAGATGGAATTCAAACCCAGTCTCCCTGACTCCAGGTTCTGTACTTAAAACTTCAAAATTCTTTCAAGTTCTTTAAATTTTACTCCATTTGATCCTCTATCATATATCTACTCAAATCACTTCTTCTCCTTAAGGATTCTCTTCTTCCCAGCTCACCTTTGCCAAATCCTTCAAGGAGAGTTCTTTCTACCCCACATCACCATCTAATTGCCCTCAGTAGATGTTTTAAAGATACATTTTCTTGTCACAATCATACATTATTTCATGATTACTCTCTATTTCACATGTATATGTTTTATTTTCTCCCACCCCACAATCTTATTCATTCATTCCCAAGAGAAAACAACACAGATTTAATGAGCATCTATTACATGCCTACCAATTATCAGGATTGGTCACTGCTTCAAGCTCACAGCAGATTCCTTAAAAGGCAGGAATTATGTTTTTCCCTTTAATTGCCCCTTTCCCCAGCCTCCCGAAGAACCTATTGTGCTGCTTTCCATGTGCTTTCAAGATGGATGGGTGAATGCACTGGTTTGCCTTGGTCACAAATACACAATATCTGAGAGCCAGCAAGGGCTATCACAGCCTTGTGAAATTTTATGTTAAAAAACTGCTAATGATGCCATCAGGCCCAGTGTCCTTCAGGGGAGAAAATGAGCTCTTGAGGCAAATACGTAGAAGCTGCAAACCATTTGTAATCAGAAAGTGAAGTATGCAACAAGGGATGCTTGCCAAGCTCAAGGACTCAGTGGCTTTAATGAAGGGATGGTATTACCAGTGGAAATCAAACTTGCCTACCAGCTGGACTATCTCATCTTCACAATGAGCTTTACTGGCTGATAACCACAGGGTCCTGAGAAATTAAGCAGACCCACAAATTACCTGCATAACATTCTGGCTAGACGTTAGAAAGTTGAATTAATTGCCTGCAAATAAATGAATGGGGTAGGGCCAAGAATTGCCTCATTAGTATTCAGCAACACCGCTGTTTTAGGAAGAAAAGGAGAGCAGGAGGAAGGCGAAACAATGGGAAGTAGGGAGGGGAGGGCAACAGAGAAGAATAATGAGGGAAATCGTTATTTTACAAGTGCATTATGGGCACCGGGTTTTTTCAGATTAGTTACAGAATTTCCTAGCCTAGCCCAGCTCACAATGTGAAGGTAGACTCCACCTGTGATTTCCAATGGAGCAGACACTCTGGAGAGCAAGCAATTAATACATGTGCAAAATACAAATTGATTAAGCACATGGACACTTTCCCTTCATTTCCCAAATGACAGCAGTATTCAGGTGTTGTTTTTTTGTTTTTGGGTTTTTTTTTTTTTTTTGGTGGGTTTTTTTTGGCAAGAAAGAGGAAAATGGAGAGAAACAGTGCCCAACAGGTGCACCACTCAAACATTTTCATCAATGGCTTTATTCCAGTAAACACTACAGCTAAAGCCTAAATCCTCCAGGCATGATTACACTTTTTCTTATAGTATCTTTAATACCTTCAGTTAATAATTCTGTTCAGTCTTAAAAACTACAGTTGCAAAGCCATGTCTTATGATGCTCATGTGCACAGACTTACTGTTAATGTATTGTTTAAAGGATGCTGTCCCTCGGCAGCCCCTTGAAAAAAAGCCATACAAAGATCATGACACAAAGGGGATGTTGAGGCTACTTTGGTGGTCAGACACGAGATTGGCAAGCAGCTCCCTGAAAGAGGAACTTTTGCCAATAACTCATCAACTAGTTCTTCCAGAAAACCAGTGTAAACTTGTTTGAATTACAATCACTTCCTAAAGTCAGGTTTTTTTTTTCAGGATCACTGACTTTTCAAAGCCCCTCTGTACTGATTTTATCTAAAGCCTTCAAGATATACCCAGAAACCTGCTTTCTTTTGTTGTCAGGAGTGGTATCTCTTTTTATGATGTGCGTGCCTTGAGTAACTTCCAGCTAAAATGCTTTCTTCATTTTGAGGACTGAGAATATGTTTGTCTGGGAGATTTACATCTACACTTCTCTTTACGTTTTAAGGAGATTTATGTAATTCACTGCAGCTTTTAGACCATGCGGCATCTTAAGATTATGATAAAAAAAAAAAAATCCCAGTATTTTTAAGTTCCCTGTAAGTTCCTTTGTCTTTCAAACATCAAATTGGCTCATATTTTGCTTACACTTTTCTTTTACACTCCTAAAATACGGCAATATGCTGGCAGTGATCTTAAAAGAAAAAATATTCTCTCTGACCAACAATTTATCTTGGGTGAGGATGTCTGCTTTACTTTCTTTGTATCCAGTGACATAAAAGTGAATATCGCTTCTTATCATATGTAGTAAAAACATTTTTAACCTCACTTCGAAAAACAAAGGAGATTTTGAAGCAAGAGATCAATCACTACCAAGTCTACATTGAGAATCTGTTTTGGGCACCGACCTATCCACTCTGGGTTATGTGATTATATGGAAAAGCTGGTACTCAACTTGTGTTATGGATGTTGTCTTCTTTTGTTTATTTCAAAGAAGTTGGACCCAAATGATTAGGCCAGAGACTCACATGTTGTCACATATTTTTTCCCCCAACTAACAACCTTTCTGACTCTGCATATTTCAGTCTGTCTCAGGTTCAACCTGAAAATTCTCATTTTAGGAAGAATATGTCAGCCCCAAGATTCAAGCTTATGCTTTCATGTTTGCCCTTGATTTTTTTGTGTGTTATTTTGGACTTGCTGAATTCCTTTGTTGGTTAGAGTGCTCTGGGTTGCAAATACAAGAAAATCCATTCCAAACCAGCTTAAACAATAAAGAGCATTTATTGACTAAAGTAACTGAAAAACTCCAGAGTTAAGAGTTGTAATCGGGTTTGGTCTGAGTGAGTACAGCTTCTCTGTTTTCTTTAGCCCTGTCTTCCTCTGGATGTCAGTTTCAATGTTGGAATAGAAGAAAGGACATTTTTTCACACTCTAGGGGGTGGCAAACTAATCCAACCTGTCACTGTTTTTATAAAGAAAGTTGTATTGACTCCCACTCTCATTTATTTACATGTTGTCCATGACTACTTTCACACTACAGGAGCAGAGTTGGATAATTATCCATGGTCCACAAAGCCTAAATATTTTCTGTCTGGCCCTTTACAGAAAAAGGTTTGCCTTTTAGTTCTTCTTATGGCTCTTTCTTGAGAGCTGGGAAACTTCTTTCCCACAAATGTCAGTAAATCTCTTACCAAGTCATTAGGTGACATGGTCCTAATTAAACCAATCTGTGGCCAAAGTAATGCCAAACTCTGCTTGCCTTAAGAACATGGAATTGCCTATAATCAGATTAATGATCTGTATGGGAGATCCATACACGAAGATAAAGGCAAAGACTGGGGTGATGCTTCTAGGAGCCAAGGAACACCAAAGATTGTCAGCAAACCACCAAAAGCATGGGGAGAGACATGGAACAGATTCAGTCTCCTGGCCCTCAGAAGGAACCACCCCTGCTGATACCTAGATCTCATATTTCTAGCCTATGAGATAATAGACTTGTTTTTTAAGTAATTCAGTTTGTACTACTGTGTTATAATAGCCCTAGTACATGAATACACCTGGGAAGATAATAATGTCCACTACCATGCTATAGACTTCCCCATCTGGAAAGTGATCTGAAAAACCACAAAAAAAAACAAAAACAAAAACTTGAATTATATGTAAGTGACTTCCATGGTTACCACAGCCTACTGATACCATGATAGCAAAGAGTACATGTCAGGAGAAAAAGGATGTAGCTTGGGACAGACCAACACATAGACAAAGAACACACCTTCCAGATAAAATTAAATGGTCTGAGAAGACTCTCTGCTCAATAGATTCCCTCCAACTGCTTTCTCCTTAACCTTTGGACATTGTCTGATATTTTTTAACTCTCCTTTATTACACTGTCTTAATCCACCATTCAGAGACCTGTGTGTATTTCAAAGCATTCTGTTTTGTTTTTTTTTTTTTTTTAAATTTTTTTTTTTTTTCAACGTTTATTTATTTTTGGGACAGAGAGAGACAGAGCATGAATGGGGGAGGGGCAGAGAGAGAGGGAGACACAGAATCGGAAACAGGCTCCAGGCTCTGAGCCATCAGCCCAGAGCCTGACGCGGGGCTCGAACTCCCGGACCGCGAGATCGTGACCTGGCTGAAGTCGGACGCTTAACCGACTGCGCCACCCAGGCGCCCCTCAAAGCATTCTGTTTTTAAAAACAAATATCCCGAAAGGGCTTCTATCCATTACTGTTCATACTGTTGCCACTAAAAAGAGATTTGAGGTTTACGAATGGGAAGTTAAACAGGAGTGAGAAGTTCAACAGGAAAACCAAATATTATTTCTGTATTGCAACCTTGAGTAAGAGGAGTTAAAAACACCAAGCCATTGATGCTATAGTCCTAAGATGTATTTATTCAATCACTCAGTCAACAAGTATTTACGGTATTCCTGTATCCTTATTAAATGTTATACATACAAGAACAAAATAAACCTGGTGTCTGTCCTGACAGAGTTTAGGGTATAGTTCGGGAAAGAGATACAGTAAATAAACAGAGTACTATAGCATAGTGTGATAAGTGCTAGTATAGGGGAAGTTTAGGATTCTATGGACACATATGAGAGTCACCTAATGTGATTGAGAATCAGGGGAGGTTTCCTAGAATAAGCACTGTATAGGCTAAGACTTGACAAGTAGTTCGGAAATGTTCAAGCCAAAAAGAAGGATATGGGGAAGGATAGGGGAGGTCATGGGTAGTGGCAAAGACCATCTTAAAAGTTCTGGCTTTAACCAGAAGAAATGAGGAGCCAGAAGAATCAATATAATCAGATATACAACTTAGAAAGATGATTAGCTGGGGAGGAGCCAAGATGGCAGAACAGCATGGAAGGTTTTTTTTTGTGTCTCGCGCCCATGAAATACAGCCAGACCAACACTAAACCATCCTACACACCTAGAAAATTGAAATCTGCCTACCTGAACCACAGAATTCAGCAGGTACACAGCGCGGAGAGGTGAACGTGGGGAGACAGAAGCCGGTGGTGGGCAGGGAGAAGCCTTTGCAAACAGAGACTAGGGCAGGGGAGAATACAGGAAAAGCACCCCTCCCCAAAAGCACCTGGAGAGAAATGGAAAATTTGAAACAGCCGCAGGGTCTAAACTAAAAAGAGAAAGAGGAGAGAGTTTAAATTCCATTAAGACAGTAAACAAGGGGAGTGCAAAGGCTGCAACTCCGCAGCTCTATACCTGGCGGTGCTCTGGTGAGAAGGGCGAATCCTCAGGAGCAGAGCGGCATCCGGGACCTTCTCAGGCCACACGGGGAAAGCGGTTCCACTGCTGGAAGGACATTTGGTAGAGACTGTTAAAGCCACCTGGTCCCAACAGACCCCAGAAAACGGCCACATTTGCTGGTGCTGGAACAAGGTCGTTAAGGGTGAAGCCTGGTGTCAGATGTGTGTTGTCATTTTCCGTAATCCCTGAAACGCTGCTGCTACACTGTCTCGCGAACTTTTTCTGGGGCGGGCTGGCACCTGGCTGCAGTCTCGGGGCACCAGCAGCAGCAGCAGAGGCCAGCAAGCGTTCCTGGGTGCAGCCAGCATTCAGCCATTGCTCGGTGAGACCCTCCCACAGAGGGGCGGAGCGGGATCAAAGCCCCAGTCCTTCAGAAGTTAAGGGGCGGGGAAAACAGACGCATCTCACACAAAACTCGGGAAAGAGGTACTGCCTAGGGCTTGGTCACAGACAGTGAAGAAGTGGGGAGTGGACGAAAGCTGAAGACAGAGGACAGGTATGCGATTGCCGATCAGAGAGAACACAGTTCCCATACTACAGACTGAGCACCTGGGTGACGCTATTTTCACTGGTCCCACACATGCGCTCACACCTCTGAGCTCCCACACGTGCGCACACACGCCTGGGAGCAGCGCAACAATCCACCCCAGTAGGCTAGTACGCCATCTAGTGGAGACCGGAGCTGTTACACTGAACCCTGCCCAACTGGGCCAACCTCCCTTTTCAAGAACACAAGTCTCACCACCTACTTAGTTTATGGACTATAAAGCGCTTCATACTCTGACTTCTAGGAGAAAATGAAGTAATTTCAGTCCTATTTCAATCTGTTAGCAGGTCCATCTACTCAGTTTTCTTTCTTTTTTTTTTCTCTTTTACACTTCTTTTTCTTGAATACAAAAAGAATAAAAATTCATTTTATTTTCAATTTTTATTAAAAATAGATTTAATTTTTTTACTATATTTTTACTTTTGTGTAATTTTTTTTCAAATTCTTTCTTACTTCCATCATTTTATTTTAGTCTACTTCAGTGTATTCACCTATTCAAATTTTCAAACGATTTCTTTTTTCTTTTTTCTCTTTCTTCTCTTTTTCACTTCTTTTATTTTTCTTGAATGCAGAAAGAGAAAAACCTCATTTTTCCTTTAAATTTCTGTTAAAAGTATTTTCCTTAATTTTTTACTATATTTTTTGCTTTAATGTAAATTTTTTCAAATTCCATTTACTTCCATCATTTTATTTTAGTCTACTATAGTGTATTCACTTTTTGAAATTTTCAAATGATTTCTTTTTTTTCTCTTTTTTCCTCTATTTCATTTCTTTTCTTTTTCTTGAACATAGAAAGAGAAAAAAATTCATTTTTATTTTTAATTTTTATTAAACATATTTTCATTAATTTTTTCTACTATATTCTTTACTTTTGTGTAAATTTTTTCAAATTCTATTTTGCTCCCATCATCTCATTTTAGTCTCCTTCAGTGTATTCATTTTTTCAAATTCTCAAACAATTTCCTTTTTTCTGTTCCCCTTTTTTCCTCTAATCTGTCAAACCACTTTCAACACTCAGACCAAAACACACCTAGGATCTAGCATCATTATTAGATTTTTTGTGTGTGGATGTGTGTTTTTAATTTTTTAATTTTAATATTTTTTAAATTTTAATATTTTTAATATTAATTTTTCTACCTCATTAATTCCTTTTCTCCCTGCAAATTGACGAAACGAAGGAATTCACCCCAAAGAAAGAGCATGAAGAAATGACAGCTAGAGACTTAACCAACACAAATACAAGCAAGATGTCTGAACCAGAATTTAGAATCACGATACTAAGAATACTAGCTGGAGTCGAAAATAGCTTAGAATCCCTTTCTGTAGAGATAAAGAAGTAAAAAATAGAATGAAATTAAAAATGCTATAACTGAGCTGCAATCACAGGTGGATGCAGCAGCAGCAAGGATGGATGAGGCAGAACAGACAATCAGAGATATAGAGGACAAACTTATAGAGAATAATGAAGCAGAAAAAAAGACGGAGATTAAGGCAAAAGAGCATGATTTAAGAATGAGACAAATCAATGACTCATTAAAAAGGGATAACATCAGAATCATAGGGGTCCCAGAAGAGGAAGAGAGAGAAATAGGGGTAGAAGGGTTATGTGAGCAAATCATAGAGGAAAACTTTCCTAACCTGGGGAAAGACACAGACATCAAAATCCAGGAAGCACAGGACTCCCATTAGATTCGACAAAAACCAGCCAGCAACAAGGCATATCATAGTCAAATTCACAAAATACTCAGGCAAGGAGAGAATCATGAAAGCAGCAAGTCCCTAACCTACAAGGGAAGATGGATCAGGTTTGCAGCAGACCTATCCACAGAAACTTGGCAGGCCAAAAGGAGGGGCAGGGTATATTCAATGTGCTGAATCAGAAAAATAAGCAGCCAAGAATTCTTTATCCAACAAGGCTGTCATTCAAAATAGAAAGAGAGATAAAACGTTTCCCAGCCAAACAAAAATTAAAGAAGTTTGTGACCACTGAACCAGCCCTGCAAGAAATTTCAAGGGGGACTCTCTGAGGTGAGAAAAGACGAATATATATATATTCGTCTACAAGCATCATAATGGCAATAAATTCATATCTTTCAGTACTCACTCTAAACGTCAGTGGACTCAATATTCCAATCAAAAGACATAGGGTAACAGAATGGATAAGAAAACAAGATCCATCTATATGCTGTTTACAAGAGACCCACTTTAGACCTAATGACACCTTCAGATAGAAAGTAAGGGGATGGAGAACCATCTATCATGCTAATGGTCAATGAAAGAAAGCCAGAGTAGCCATACTTATATCAGACAACCTAGACTTTAAAATAGAGATGGTATCAAGACATGCAGAAGGGCATTATATCATAATCAAGGGGTCTATCCCCCAAGAAGACCTAACAATTGTAAACACTTATGCGCCAAATGTGGGACAGCCAAATATATAAATCAATTAACCACAAACATAAAGAAACTCATTGATAGTAATGCCATAATAGTAGAAGTCTTCAATACCCCATTCACAGCAATGGACAGATCATCTAATCAAAAAATCAACAAGGAAACCATGGCTTTGAATGACACACTGGACCAGATGGACTTAACAGATATATTCAGAACATTTCATCCTAAGACAGCAGAATATACATTCTTCTCCAGTGCATATGGAATGTTCTCCAGAATAGACCATACACTGGAACACAAATCAGCCCTAAGTAAGTACAAAGAGATCGAGATCATACCGTGTATATTTTGAGACCACAATGCTATGAAACTCGAAATCGACCACAAGAAAAAATTTGGAAAGGTAACAAATACTTGGAGACTGAAGAAAATCCTACTAAAGAATGAATGGGCTAACCAAGAAGTTAAAGAGGAAATTAAAAAGTATATGGAAGTCAATGAAAATGATAACACCACAACCCCAAACCTTTGGGATGCAGCAAAGGCAGTCATAAGAGGAAAGTATATAGCAATCCAGGCCTTCCTAAAGAAGGAAGAAAGATCTCAGATATACAACCTAACCGTACGCCTTAAGGAGCTGGAAAAAGAACAGCATATAAAACCCAAAACCAGCAGAAGACAGGAGATAATAAAGATTAGAGCAGAAATTAATGCTATTGAAACCAAAAAAAACCCCAGTAGAACAGATTCATGAAACCAGAAGCTGGTTCTTTGAAAGAATTAACAAAATTGATAAACCACTAGCCAGTCTGATCAAAAATAAAAAAGGAAGGGACCCAAATAAATAAAATCCAGAATGAGAGAGGAGAGATCACAACCAACAAAGCATAAATAAAAACAATAATAGAATATTATGAGCAATTATAAACCAATAAAATGGGCAATCTGGAAGAAATGGACAAATTCCTTGAAACATATACACTACCAAAACTGAAACAGGAGGAAATAGAAAATTTGAATAGACCCATAACCAGTAAGGAAATCAAATAAGTAATCAAAACTCTCCCAATAAATGAGAGTCCAGGGCCAGATGGCTTTCCAGGGGAATTCTACCAAACATTTAAGGACGAATTAACACCTATTCTCTTGAAGCTGTCTCAAAAAATACAAACGGAAGGAAAAGTTCCAAACTCTTTCTATGAAGCCAGCATTATCTTCATTCCAAAACCAGAGACCCCACTAAAAAGGAAAACTATACACCAATTTCTCTGATGAACATAGATGCAAAAATACTCAAAAAGTTATTAGCCAACCAGATCCAATAATACATTTAAAAAATTATTCACCATCACCAAGTGGGATTTATACCTGAGATGCAGGGCTGGTTCAATATCCGTGAAACAATTAATGTGATTCATCACATCAATAAAAGAAAGGACAAGAACCATATGATCCTCTCAATAGATGCAGAGAAAGCATTCGACAAAATACAGCATCCTTTCTTGATAAAAACCCACAAGAAAGTAGGGATAGAAGGAGAACAGCTCGAGATATAAAAGCCATATGTGAATGACCCAGCACTGATATCATCCTCAATGGGGAAAAACTGAGAACTCTCCCCCTAAAGTCAGGAACAAGACAAGGATGTCCACTCTCACCACTGTTATTCAACATAGTATTGGAAGTCTTAGCCTCTGCAATCAGACAACACAAAGAAATAAAAGGTATCCAAATTGGCCAGGAGGAGGTCAAATGTTCACTCTTCACAGATGACATGATACTCTATATGGAAAACCCAAAAGATTCCACCAAAAACTGCTAGAATTGATTCATGAATTCAGCAAAGTTGCAGGATATAAAATCAACACACAGAAATTGGTTGCATTCCTATACACCAAAAATGAAACAACAGAAAGAGAAATCAAGGAATTGATCCCATTTACAGTTGCACAAAAAAACACAAAATACCTAGGAATAAATCTAACCAAAGAGGTGAAAAATCTATACACAGAAAACTATATAAAGCTTAGGAAATAAATGGAAGAAGACACAACAAAATGGAAAAAGATTCAATGCTCTTGGATAGGAAGAACAAATATTGTTAAAATGTTGATACTACCCAAAGCAATCTACATATTCAATGCAATCCCTGTCAAAATAACACCAGCATTCTTCACAGAGCTAGTACGAATAATCTTAAATTTTGTATGGAACCAGAAAAGACCCCGAATAGCCACAGCGATCTTGAAAAAGAAAACCAAATCAGGAGGCATCACAATCCCAGACTTCAAGCTATACTACAAAGCTGTAATCATCAAGACACTATGGTTCTGGCGCAAGAACAGACACTCAGATCGATGGAACAGAAGAGAGAACCCAGAAATGGACCCACAAACATATGGCCAACTAATCTTTGACAAAACAGGAAAGAACATCCAGTGGAATAAACACAGTCTCTTCAGCAAGTCGTGCTGGGAAAACTGGACAGCAACATGCAGAAGAATGAACCTGGACCACTTTCTTACACCATACACAAAACTAAACTCAAAATGGATGAAAGACCTAAATGTAAGACAGGAAGCCATCAAAATCCTAGAAGAGAAAGCGGCAAAAACCTCTTTGATCTTGGCTGCAGCAACTTCTTACTGAACACGTCTCTGGAGGCAAGGGAAACAAAAGCAAAAATGAACTACTGGGACCTCATCAAAATAAAATCTTCTGCACAGCGAAGGAAACAATCAGCAAAACTAAGAGGCAAGTGACAGAATGGGAGAAGATATTTGCAAATGACATAGCAGATAAAGGGTTAGTATCCAAAATCTATAAAGAACTTATCAAATTCAACACCCAAAAAACAAAGAATCCAGTGAATAAATGGGCAAAAGACATGAATAGACACTTCTGCAAAGAAGACATCCAGAAGGCCAACTCACAAATGAAAAAATGTTGAACTTCACTCATCATCAGGGAAATACAAATCAAAACCACAATGAGATGCCACCTTACACCTCTCCGAATGGCTAACATGAACAACTCCTGTAAAAACAGAGGTTGGCGAGGATGCAGAGAAAGAGGATCTCTTTCGCATTGTTGGTGGCAATGCAAGCTGTGCAGCCACTCTGGAAAACAGTATGGAGGTTCCTCAAAAAACTAAAAATAGAACTACCCTAGGACCCAGTGTAAGGGTTAAATTGTAGTGTAGGGCTAACCTATAGCCTTAAGAAATAACAGCTTTGTTTTAATACTATAGGTTAAAAGATAACAGCCTTATCCTATCAATCAAGGGATGGATTAGTGTTTGATTGGATTGGGGCAAGGGCCTATTTGAACTGTTTCCACCTGGGAACTATTCCTTTGTTCTGTTTCTAGGTGATAATAAGATGATGTGGTCATCTTATTATAAAAACTCTGTACCCTTGCTGTTCAAGACGCACTCTGGTTAAGAGTGTCGTCCCGATCGATCGGTTTGCCTTGCCTTTCATTGCAATAAACTTTGTTGTGACTGTCACTGGTGTCCGTAGCATTCTGTTTCAGGAGTCGTGTGGATGCAACACTGGTAATTGCACTACTAGGCCTTTATCCGCGGGATACAGGTGTGCTGTTTCCAAGGGACACATGCACCCCCATGTTTATAGCAGCACTATCAACAATAGCCAAAGTATGGAAAGAGCCCAAATGTCCATCGATGGATGAATGAATAAAGAAGATGTGGTGTATATATATATATATATATATATACACACACACACACAATTGAGTATTACTTGGCAATCAAAAAGAATGAAATCTTGCCATTTGCGACTATGTGAATGGAACTGGAGGGTATTATGCTAAGTGAAATTAGAGAAAGACAAAAATCATATGACTTCACTTACATGAGGACTTTAAGAGACAAAACAGATGAACATAAGGGAAAGGAAAAAAGATAATATAAAAACAGGGAGGGGGACAAAACAGAAGAGACTCATAAATATGGAAAACAAACTGAGGGTTACAGGAGAGGTTGTGGGAAGGGGGATGGGCTAAATGGGTAAGGGGCACTAAGGAATATACTCCTGAAATCATTGTTGCACTATATGCTAATTTGGATGTAAATTTAAAAAAAAATAAAATAATTTAAAATTTTTAAAAAATTTAAAAAATAAAGAGCTGTAATAAAAAGGAAGGAAGGAAGGAAGGAAGGAAGGAAGGAATAAAGAAAGAAAGGAAGATGATTAGCTACTCAAAGAAGTCAAGAAGTCATGCTAGGTTTGGCTATGCTCTAACAAGGAGTTATTTCTGAGTGAAGTAAAAGATACATGTTCCTATGCATAGAGGTTTGTCCTTCAGTTAAATCAAGTTATGACTGTCAGTTAAAACTTATCCAAAGTTTTATCCATCCAAAATAGTCAAGGTACCAGCCATTTTAAGCAGGCAAAAGCAATCATACTAATGTGGGAAAGTATTGAACAGGAGTTCTCTTCATGAATGAAAGCACCATGACACATCCTCTAGGCACAATAATTTAACTTTGTCACTGTTGATCATTTTTTTAAAAAATACAGCTTTTCAAACCATGATTTTAGAAATAGCACTACATGTAGAAGGTGTAGGTATTAAACAAGCAGAATCTGTTCTAAATTTACTGAGGCAATCCATTATATTGTCCCTCCCAACCCCCAGTGAACCACATCCTCCATGTTCACACCCTTGTATAGTCTCCTCCCCTTCAATTTGAGAGGAAACTGTGGTTTGCTTTTAACCAAGAGAATTCAGCAAATATGTTGCTGTGCAAGTTCTGGTCCTGACAGCCTCTGTATCTGCAGTTCTGAAAGCCTTGAGTC
Source organism: Prionailurus viverrinus (assembly GCF_022837055.1). Lineage (NCBI taxonomy): Eukaryota > Metazoa > Chordata > Mammalia > Carnivora > Felidae > Prionailurus > Prionailurus viverrinus. The sequence goes on from NC_062567.1 coordinate 66,260,257, forward strand.
ACCTCACAAGATGTCCAACTACTCTACTAAAAGACCATGATGGATAGACCATATGGAGAGGCTGCCTGGAGAGGACGTCCTGAGATGACAAGAAGAGAGAGTCCCAGCCATTCCACCATCCTCGCTAAGCCTAACCCCAGAGGTCCCACAACTGAATGCAGCCACATGAGTGACCATTGGAAAAACCACCTGAAGAACCATCCAGCTGAGCCCAGGATAGGTTGCAGAATGGTCGCAAATAAAATGGCTGTTGTTTGAGGCCACAAGGTTTTGTTATACAACAATATATAACTGAAGCACTTACCATCATCCTTTTAGAGGCAGAAATAATCATTGTTATTACTATGTAGCCCAAAAATAATTATTACTTTTATTATTATTTTGTCTAGTTATTTTTGTTTCAGGGCAGAAAACTGAGAAACAGAATAAGTGACTTGTTCTGGGTTCTCACCATCTTCCCCTTCAACGTGGAGCTTCTCACAAAGCCCTCCTCTCAATTTTGTAATATAAAAGGGGATAAGAGGAAAGGAATAGAAGAGGAAAACGGAAAAGATCTGGAAGAAGAGAGAAATCATAAATCTAAAAACTGACAACACTGGACATATAGTCTATCATCTGGCCTTGGGGTGAATAATCTCTGCTCTTATTATGTTACATTGTATAGTGTGTGTGTGTGTGTGTGTGTGTGTGTATCATAGGACCAAGAAATATGGGAAATCTATAGTACAGTAGATGACTATTAATGACTGAAAGCCATTTCTACTACCTGCACGTTACTCTCATTACCTTATTTCACACTGTGTGTTTCTGAGAAAATATTTCTCAAGTCATATAGGAGTGGATTAGCTTACAGAATCAATTGACATCAATAGGCAGCCAGTTGACTCTGAACCCAGCTACACAAAATGATAGTACTTCAAAGATTCTCAAGTGGATTAGTCTTCCCAGGTGAGGCTTTACTAGAGGCACCTAACACTAAGGCCTGTCAGGTTCTTTCACACTGGCCCAGGGCTCATGCCTTCTGGGGCATTTTATAAATAAGTAAGTTACCCTAGTCTCAAAAGACTCTATATGGAAACACTTTAATAAAGCAGGCCTAATTTTTCAATCTCACCTTTTGTAACTGGGTAAGAAAGAGCTATTCTTCATGTTCTTGTAGCTTGACAGGAACAAGAAAGTGTACCAAATCATTAATTCTTTAATTTGCCCACATAACATAAAACCAGCTGGCTTTTAATATTTAATTAAATTAGTGTGCTCCCCAACTGAGTTCTAATATTCCAATTTCAATTTTCAGCACAAAGCTAATATAAAGCCAAAAAAGCACTGAGTGATGTGGAAAGGGAAAATGTGACCTTGATAGGATAATGTGAAGGCATCTACAGATGAAAAGAAGCCTTTTATTTTTCCTTAAGCAATATAAAATGTCCAAAGTTAGCATCCTGACTAAAAGTATCTCATTCTCTTTTAAGCAGTAGCATCATGTGGTAGAAATGTGTGCACGTTTGGGGACAGTTTCTTTTTTCCTTAACTAATTTCTTTGTCCACTTAGTCTTTTCTCAAAAACGAGTCCCAGGTATTTTACTGGGAATCCAAGTGTGAGGATGAAATGCATTGTCTCTACCCCTGGAGGAGCTCACAGTCTCTACTTCTTGCTAGGGACCTTGTAGCTAGGTGTGCGTGAGGTCTTGGACAAGCTTAACCTTTGAGCTTCAGGCTGGTGTCTCTAGAATGACTCCATCAACAACACTTAGTTGATGCAGTCCCTATGAGGATTACATGAGATCATGTCTTGCGAAAAAGCTTAGTATGTTGTAGAGTGGCAACAGCATGATGAGCTGAAGTCATGAGGTATTTTGTGTATGTTTTTTGTTGCTGTTTGTGTGCAGTTGTATTTGTGGAAGGCTAGACAGGATCCTGCTATGCCTATTTTCTAATGAGTCACTTCTCACTCACGTGCAGTAAAATGTGCTTACATCTGGCCTCAAGAAATTCAATTTGGGGTGGGGCACCTGGGTGGCTCAGTCGGTTAAGTGTCCCATTCTTGGTTGAGACTCAGGTCATGATCTTACAGCTTCGTGAGTTCAAGCCCCACATCGGGCTCTGTGCTGGCAGTGCTGAGCCTGCTTGAGATTCTCTCTCTCACTTTCTCTCTCTCCTCTTCCCCACTTGTGCTGTCTCTGTCTCTCTCAAAATAAATAAATAAACTTAATTTCTGGTTCTTCCCTACCTTTTCTCTTTGGCTTATGATATGGCTATTCACACAATTGTCCAGATGAGATTTCAGAAGCATCCTTGATTCCTCCATTTTGTCACGTGTCTCACTCCATGGATAAACTCCTAGTGTTGCATTGGAAACCCCTTGGCTTCGGTTCCCTCCTTTTCCTTCCACCTTCAGTAACTCAGGGCTGGCCTTACATCACAAGTGCAGTATTTCAACACTATTCTACACACCTGCCTACCTGCAGTATAATGTCTATTGGATAACATACAGCCCCTTAGAATGAGATTCATCTGTTCTTATTGAATCTCCAGGCTCTCTGCCTCTTTTGCCAACCACAACCTCCCACCCCCTAGGTACTAAATTGTATAGCTGAACCAGGTACCTTCCTATTGAACAAACACACCTTGGTGCCTTTGCTCGTGTGGTGGTCTCTGCCTGGAATGTCAGTGTCACTCCCATTTCCTAGAATCTCATTTTTCCACCAAGCAAACCTCCACTTATTCTTGGAGGATAATTCAAACACTGCCACTTCTCTATAGAGTTCCATGACCTTCCAAGACAGAATCCATTGTTCCTGACTCTGCCTCTGTGCCCACATACACGTATTTTTTTTATTCATTTAGGGATCAGTTTCTTTTCAACTAAATAATGAGGTGTCACAGAATGAGAATATTCTCCTGAAAATCTCTCTATCCCCCAATTCTAGAAAAGTGGCTGATAGCCTAACACTTGTACATGTTGAACTTAAATTGAATTGTTGAATTATCTATTTTGAAATCGCAAGTAGCCACAATCATGACTTGAATCTGCCTTTCCTGAACTATAGTATATTATGATTCATTTTTTTAAAAAGACATTTGTTCTTTTTCTGATTATAAAGGTATATGGAATCACTGTAAATATTTAGAAAATACAGAAAAAGCATAAGAAAGAAAATAAAAATCACATAATAAACCCCCATCAAAGATAGTTAACATTAATAAGTTGATTCATTCCCTTTCAGTATACCTATGATACATACCAATGTTATGCTAATTTTGTAACACCTTTATCATCATTTAGGATAGCAAATTTACTCTCTTTGAAATGACAATGTATGTGTCACTGTCAACTGTTGATTTATTTCTGCTCCACAGGTCTTAGAATTTTTGTGAATCCTTAGTTTCTGTATATTGAGATAGAATCACAGATGCTAACTGAAGGTAAGCTTGTTTCCACATACCTTTTATATATTTGAAGTTGTACTGTATAAATGAGTTTTCACTTTTTTGTTTTTCACTTCATGTTATACCATCAACCTTTCCTCTCTGCTATTAAGTATTCTTCCCAACATGACCCTTAATGTTGTGTGTCATGGGCTAAATTGTGTGTTCTTCTCCCCCTCAAAATCATATGTGAAGCTCCTAACCCCCTGCACCTCAAAATGTCACTGTGTTTGAAGATAAGGCCTTTAAAGTAATAATTTAGTTAAAATGAGACAAATCAAGTGGATTCTAACCCTATCTGATTGGTGTCTTTAGAAGAAGTGGATTTTGAACACACAAAGAGACACAGGGGAGCACATGCACAGAAAGACGACCGTGTAAAGAGCCAGCAAGACGGTGACCATCGACAAGGAGAGAGGCCTCAAAAGAAACCAAACTTTCTGACACCTTGATCTTAGACTTCCAGCCTCCAAAAGTTAAGCCAACCAGTTAGTGGTATTTAGTTATGGTAGCTCTACCAAACTAATAAACTGTACATTGTAAAATTTCATTATGTTGCTTCATATAATGTATTTAACTCACCTACTATCAGATGCCAATTTCTCTTTGATAGAAAGTGTTGTTGTGATGTACATCTTCATAAAGAAGTCCTTATCAGATTGACTATTTCCTTAGAAATGCTTTAAATACAATGTTTTGTTTTAACAAAAACAACATAATTTAGAAAAATTTAGAAAGTACAGCAAAAGAGAAAAGTAACATAATGCCGTTATTCAAATGTAAATATGGTTATATGCACTGTATTTCCTTCCAGTTCTTTCCATCCCCCCTCATTTGGGTGGTTCAAAATATGATTATAATATTTATCATTTAGGGTTTTTTTTAATTTAACATAAGCATTATTGCATAATGTTTCATACTCTTGGTAAGTATTTTAATGGCTCCAAAATAGGTGAGCTCATTGAGAAAAGAAAAACTGAGCCTTCCCCGATGACTCTTTTCCTTGTACCTGGTATTTGGACTTAGTAATAGTTACAGTACAGCCTAAGTGGAAAGAATGAAAGAACAAAAGAAAGAAGAAGGAAGGAAAGAAAGAAAGAAAGAATAAAGAAAGGAAGTGAGAGAAGGAGGGAGGAAGGGAGAGAAGGAGGGAGAGAGGGAGGGGGAGAGGGAGTAGGTGAGGGAGGGAGAAAAAATAAAAAGAAAGACAAGACAAGACAATTTAGTGTCTCTATCACACAACAGTCCATAAGCTGACAGGGATCCAAGACTGCTCGTATGGCTCTGTCTTCTTCAGCTTCTGTTTGTATGCCCCAAGTTGTTAGTTTAGCCCTCATTATCTCCTAGCCAGCAAGAAGTGGGGAAAGGAATCAGGGGGATGCCCTCACACCCTTTTAATGCCAGGACCCAAGAGTGGCACACTTATCTTCTACCATGTACTATTGGCCTTAACTTAGCCTCGAGGCCACATGAACAACAATATAGGCTGTACGCTATATTCTTTTAAATATAAAAATATATATTGAATCAAATGGCGTGTATGCAATGCATGTTGTGTGCTCAGGACTTTCAGCAGTTACTTCATTTAATATTCTTTTACTAGATATTATCATCAGCATGGTAGCTAGGGGTCACTGAGACTCCAGATAGATTAAACAACCTAAGGTCACAGCCCCTTTGTCATCCAGCAGAATCTAAATCCAAGTCTGTGTGATTCCAGAACTACTGCTCTTCTGGCTGCGTTATTATTACACTTGTTTATTGACCTGAAAATTACAATTTAAAAACCGGTACAGAGTTTCCTTCTAAGGCTTCTGATTGTTTTTTAAAATAATTCTTGTTGGAATTCATAGTCTGTACTATGCCTCCAAATACAGATGTAGTAGAAAATATTGTTAGGTGGTTTTAGAATAAGTTCAGCCTCTGGATTTCTGAGGCTAATTAAAGTAAATAACTGCCATTTATAATCCTTCAATTTGTTCCCATGTAAATCATGACAGTGACAGTTATTGTTTTTCAAATGTTTCCAGATCTCAGAAAATAGACCTTCTTATAATAAAATAGACTGGAAAAAAAAAAAACTCCAATATACTATTAGTACAATAATGGTGATATTATTGTTTTGCTAGGGGCAAGGTCAAAGTCATAATCACAGGAATTCTACCCTTTCTTCATATAATGAGAAAATAAATAGAAACATGGCAAAATGCACTTGCTTTTTAGTAAAACTAAAGAAGCAATCAGCAGCACTGCTTTCCGGTAAGGAGACTGCACTGGAATAGGAGCACCTACTCTTACAGAATTGACGCCTTCACATCTGAAAGTCAGTTTTGCAAGACACAAGATGGGGCCGAGAGGGAGATCTTCCTGCCTGCCACCGAAAGAGGTGGGGTATCCCAACTAGGAGACACGAAAGAGGCCATATAAGAGGGCATATGAATATTCTCTTTGTAGAAGACCTAAGCCACACACAAACACAAGTATGACTAAATTGGATTAGGTTATAACCTCTGCCCTCCCCACACACTGTTGCTTTTTTGAGAGCTGCAACCCCTTAAGAAAACAGCTTTGTATGCCTCATTACAGGAAGTTTGGTCTGGGCAAGGTGGTCAGAGAACAAGTACTCAAGAAAGGCAGCTGTTCTCCAACCATCTCTCCAGGACCACAGTAGATGAGGAGACAGGAGATCAGTTCTCTGGTTGCAACCCCACCAGACTCCCCTCTCTCCAACCTCTCTGGCACCACCAGATCTGGGAAGCTGGGAACTTCTGTCAGGTTGGGAAAGAAGGAACCTTTTCACACCAGACTGCATATGTGTGTGGTAAACTCAACTAAAAGTAACGGACACGTGAGCAAAATGTTGAGGGCTTATAATTCCTGTTGCCTCTCTCACTAAGAGTGGCAACAGTTAATTAAATAGAATACACAATCATTAAATAATATGAGTCATTTTTTTGTAATATTCAACATTAGCTTCTAAAAGGCTTCTACTGATTATGTTTTATTACCTGGTTTGTTAAGCATCTATTGTAAAGTGCTGTTGAATTATCATGAATTAGCTTTCGTTCCACAGAAGTGTCACCTGAATGTACTTAGCTGCCTCATCAGTGCCACAAATGTGTAATTATTTATTTTATTAAGCAGTGTTGTTGCCTTTTACACATTACAAAGTGCTTTTTCATTAGTCTTACTTGAAAAAAAAAAGTTAAACTATTGTACGGTGTGGCATTCTTGGATAAGGCATTTTACTCACAAAACTCCAAAATTTGTTAACAGTTTCTTGGCCCTCTGATACTACTTAGAATTTGATATACAGATCAAAGACCATAGTGAGAATCTTATTAAAGCTATGAAACTTCTCTCAATAAAATAAACATAAACAGAGAATGTTACATAAAACGCCAGGACATTAATGGATCCCCAGAAAGCTATTCTGTGGATACCCAGGTTAAGAAATTCTGAGGTAAAGGATTTTGAAAATTCTCGTTAAATTATGTAAAACAATTTTCTGATACTGTACACTTGACTTTTTCAGGTATTGATGCAGTAAAGAAGAAGACAAACATCTATCACTGTAATGGCAGGGAAGACAAAGGTTATTTCAGTTTGGGTGTTCTTGGTTAAAAAAAGAATGCTCCGATCCCTAATCTTCCTATATTAACCAAGGATACGTTATCCAGCACCTTTTCCTGGTTGGATTTTATATGAAAAGAAAATTAATTCAGTCACTTCAGCTATCCAAGTCTTAAAGAATTGAGAAAGCGAGTTCTGGTGTAAGGTTATTGAGTGTTTACTCTGTGGTAGACATTGTGCCAAGTGCCTTCCACGCATTATTGCATTTCTGCCTTACCACAAGCATATGAGAAAGCTACTGTGTCTATTGCCATCTTACTTATAAGGAGATTCAGAGAAGCATAGTAACTTGGCTGAGTCTACACCGTTGGTAAATGACGGGGCTGGGACTCAATTTTTCTTTTCCAATTTGGCCGCCAGGCGAAAGCCATCAGAAACAGGTGTCTTTTATCTGAAGTTCTGGGAAGAAGGAGCAGTTTTATTTGATTTCAAAGAAACAACGATCTAAATCAGTTTGCACCTGCCCTTGATTTTGTGCACATTTATTTATAATGAATTGTGAAGGAAGGGGGGATAGTCCTAAATTCAGAAAAATTTAAATAGTCTTAAATCAAGCATGTAGCATGCAATCCCATTTGTCCAGAAAAAAGGGCAAAAGGCAGAACAATAAATCTTTTCCATAGCAAAATTATCACAAGGCTACACGGAGTCTTCCGAGCTCGACTTTTCCCCTTTGAATGGAAACTGCAAATCATTGGGTTATCATGTGGTATAAGTAGTGAGTCCATTAATCTCTTTCACTCTTCATTTGCCTCGGATCTGATTTGACTTTGTGATAATGCAGCGCTCTGATCACCCTGTGCTCTCCTTGATATGAAGCCTCCAGAGAAAGCTACAAACAGACAAAGAAGGCTGGTGGCCTGATCCTAACGGGGTCTCAGATGAGGAATGACAATGTTTGGAAGCATCTTCAACATAATTGTGGTACCCAAGAGAACTTTCAAGATACAAGCCAGCAGTAAAATACTTGTAGAACTGAATAGTAAGGCAGAAACTGAAAATGAATTCTTATAATCACTGCAATTTGGTGTAAAGTTTTGCCTCTAAGGGCATACTACTCAGATACCTACTGAGCACATAAATATGCATCTAACTATGCACCACAGTGGTTAATCAAGTTAAAATTCAAAATTGCATTGTTGTGTTTTGTTTTGTTTTGTTTTAACATGAGAAGCTGAGATGCACAACAGTAGAATTACTTAAAGTCTCTCTGAGAATTGCTGGTGATAGGGCTCAGTCCAATGTCTACTATCCTTTATTCCTACTCTATCTAGACGAGGGGTAGGCAAACATTTTCTTAGAAGGTCAGATGGTAAATAGTTTAGGTTTTGTAAGCCATACTGTCTCTGTAACAACTACTCCACTATGCCACTGTAGCGTGGAACCAGCCAGACAATAATAACAATTCGGCGTGTGTTCCAATAAGACTTTATTTACAAAACAGACGGCTGGCTGGATTTGGCCGGCAGATGGTAATTTACCAACCCCTGCTCTAACTACAAATTGCATCATGGCCATTTCTTAATTATAGGCTTTGATTTAGTTGTTTAGTCTCTCTCAACCTCAGTTTCTTCCCCCAGTGAAACACACTGTTTTTCCAATAGTGAAAACAACTTTTCTCAGATAAGTTTACCAAAAGTGGTATAAATAAAATAGGGCTTGGGGAATCCCACTTTTTAGGTTTATAAAAACATATATAAATATTCATGCATAGGTGTATAATTTCTTGAATACCTATTATGTGCTAAACACTATATTAAATATTTTACATATATTGTCAAAATTTAAACCTCATAACTGTCTTTCAATGTAGATCCCAGGTGATTCAGAGACATTAGGGAGCTTGCCAATGTTGCACAGCTCCTGAGGTATAGAACTGCAGTCGACTGCTTGTAGAAGCTTCACTCATGCCTCTACAACATGCTGTCTTTCCATGGTCTCTTAATTTTATTATTTTACTTCATTTTAGCTTAGTTATTTTAGCTCATTTCATTTGATGTGGAAAGAGCACATACATAAGATCTACCCTCTTAACAAACTTTTCAGGGTACAATACATTATTGTTGACTATACCTACAATGCTGTCCAGCAGATCTCTAGGGTTTATCTTGTTTGACTGAAACTTTATGCCTGTTGATTAGCAACTTTCCATTTCTGTCTTCTCCCAGCCCTCAGAAACCACCATTCCATTCTTTGCTTCTATGAATTTAAGTATTTTAGATACCTCCTGTAGGTGAGATTCTGCAACATTTGTTTTTGTGTGACTGACTTATCTCATTGAGCATAATGTCTCTTGATAAGGACATACTGGGAATTTTCTTGAAGAGTCATGAGGGGAAGGGAGTGTCATGTACATAGAATACAAGTCATTTTTTAGGGGACAACCTCCCACTGAGATCTAAGTATTCACTGGGCTATGTTTTACTAGTAGGTGAAGAGACAGTTCTAAAGTTTAGGATGAGGGTACTTTCTCATTCTCTGACTGCTTCCTTTTTCCACTTGTAGCTCCAATGACTGGTAAGGGGACACTAGTCTTTTTTCCCTTTAAGGGAACTATATGGGTTATCTCCTCTCTGATCTCTCAAAAGTAGCCAAGCACAGGCTATTTGCCAAATATAGCCTAAGAAGCCTAGGACCTCTCAATTCCAGGTACTGGGGCAAATTTATACTCTCTATCTTATTCCTTTTACTCTTGATGTAGCAGATAAAACTCACGTTCACTTTTTCTAGCAATGCAATGGTGAGATCTCATCCTCCAGTTTGAGATGTACAATAGCCATAGATACAAAGAACGGTAAGTAGAAAGCTCAAATGTGGCATTAGACCTAAACTGTATTCTATAATATAGTTTTTATCAAAACTCAGCATTAAAGGCAGAGAAGCTGTCTCAGATTGATAAAAACAATACATCTTTTGGCATTTGACCACAATCTCTGTACATGAGATCCCTTGTCAGGGAATTCCAGGAAGGAACATAGAAGAGGACCAGTAGATCTTTTACATTTAAAACAAAGAGACAGACAAATCAATTACATAAAATAAAACAAAAAACGACCCTACGTTAAGCAGTTTGAATGGGACTAGTTCCTCCATATCATTTTCATATTCCTCATCAATCACTGGCTTCCACCCTAGTATCCCACTGAAACTTCTACCATTAAATTTACCAACAGCATCTATTCAGGTCCAATGGTCATTTTTCAGTTCTTAACCCACTTGATCTTTCTGGATGATCTTTTTTTTTTTTTTTTTTTTTTGGAAACCCTCTCCTCTTTTTAACTTCCGTGTTCTCTCATGAGTCAAAACTCAAATGCCCCTAGGGTCCAAGCCATGACATAAATTATTGGAGTGGTCTCTTATGTTATATTCCTTCACTGCAGATACATTTTGTAGCTATATCAAACAGGTAAGAATATTCTTGTCTTTCACAACTAACACAGTCTTGCCCATTGTTCTTGAAATGTGTGGCCCAAATGTCCCCTTGTCTGTTTTTCCATATTTGATGGAAACACGGATCTGAGAAATGTTTCACTTTCCTTTTACCTATGCTGTAAGAAAAGCAGCTGTCACCCATTTAAATAGATGAGAAGTAGCACCAGACGCTTGGTCCAGGGACAATGGATTATGGTGGAGACTGTGGCAAACTATAGCCCACATACCTTATCTAAAGAAGAAGTTTCTATCCAGCTCTAGGTTATGGTTCCCAAGTCTTGTTATTTGCAACAGATGCTGGGACTCCAAATTCTTTGTTACTCTCTGTATTTTTAAATGTTGGCAACGCTGTGTAGGTCAAACTTAATTACCTCTGAGTGTGAGATTTGGGTCACTAGTTTGTCACGTTTGTGGTCAGAACCAGATTGTTTTTTCACTGACTCCTTTTCCACCAGTGTATTTCCTGGCTCCTCCCTGAGTCTTATTCTCATTCCAAATGCTTCTCTTGAGAAAGTCCATCTCCTCTGTCACATCTTCACTGCATAACACTTTGTTGTAAACTTACTCTCCCACAGCATATTCTTCCTTGTATGATGGTTGTTTACAAAGTTGTCTTATCTGCCTCAAATGCTGGTAACAATATTATGGGTAGTGACTGATTCTTACTCGTATGTGCATTCCACACAGCACCTAGATCCATTAATTTGCACATGGAAATTTTGTCATAAATATCTTTTTTAAAAAATTTTTAATTGTTTTAAATTTTTTTAATATTTATTTTTGAGACAGAGAGAGACAGAGCATGAACGGGGGGAGGGGTCAGAGAGAGAGGGAGACACAGAATCTGAAACAGGCTCCCGGCTCTGAGCTGTCAGCACAGAGCCCAACGTGGGGCTTGAACTCACGGACCGTGAGATCGTGACCTGAGCCGAAGTTGGACGCTTAACCAACTGAGCCACCCAGGAGCCCCTGTCATAAGTATATCTTGATTAATTTTTAGATTCTGAATTTCTGTAAAGAAAATACTTTTAAAGGATGGGTGCTCAGTCAGATGGTCCCAGGAGCATGCAGGGATCCCTCTCTGTGGATCTCCATTTGTATAAGGCAATAGTTCTTTCCTCAAATTCCTGCAAACCCAGGTAGTGCCCAAAACAGCTTTATTCCCTGGGATGGCAGCTTTGCTAAAAGTATTTTGTGAAAAAATAAAAGTGGGACCTATGGAAGTAAGTTGGAGAAATTCTGGGTTAAACAATGTTTAGCAGAGTTCTTTATTGCAGCACTTCTCAGAGTTTTCACTGTGCTAAAATGAACTGTGAGTATATCTCTGGTGTTGTTTTCTACCAAACAAACCCTCCACCCACTCCAGAACTCATGTTTTTCTTCGTTTCCAAACTTGTGCCTTCCCACTTCAGCACATTTTCTCTCAAAATCTCCATGGTCTAAAATACCATTCGATCTTCACAAAAACCTAGTTAAGAGTTCCCTATCCTTTAAAGCCAAGTTAAATACATACTTTTCTAAGAACTCATCAGAAACCACTCCTGCCCCTGTTAGCCTATCTTTCCTCTAAGCAGCAGCTACGTTAATTGTCTTCATCAAGGCTCTGATACATAAGATAGACTATGCTTAGTTTTTTTTTGTGTGTGGTAGCATGTATCTCCTCTACTTAAGAGCTCTGTCTTTTAACTCAGTGCCTTCTTCATAAATAAAACTCAAATCAGTGATTTTCATGATAGAATAAGTTGGAAACCTAAATGTGTATGACCAAAGATTTTGAGAGTGAATGGTCAGAAGTGACCACTGGTGTACGTGAGGTTTTAGAATAGCACAATTTTCCCAGCAAGCAGGTATACAAGAGAGTTTTTGTCGCTCTGGAAATTAAGACTTTCAAAATAAGAAAGAGGAAAAAACCTTCGAGAAGGGGAAAGAAAACCCTACCTGCAGGGTAGAAAGAACCCTCTCAGGAAGAAAATGTATGCCAAGACATCTTAATTACACCTTAGCAGTTTTTAAGTCAAAGACTATAACACAGAGTAGAGTCACATAACCAACTCTTGCTGCGGTCCAGTCTGCTTCTCCTGGGGATTTAGTATATGTTGTTTTAAACAGAGTCAAAAGCTGAAAAAGTACCTTCTGGAGTCTTGCAAAGGCCATACAGTCAAAGAATGTTTGCAAGAGCTCTCGCAAAATCAGGAAAAAAATCTTTTACCTGCAAGATTTCAGGGATCTAGGCAAAACAAAACACCTGGGGGCTACAAGTGACGAATAAGAATGGAGGACTACTGCCAAAGTGTGTCTCTTCAAGATCCATGTAAAGGACAGCCAGGGAGAGAACAGGGGGGCGTGGATGGGGAGGGCTTCAGGAGAGCTGGTACCCTAGGAACAACCTGAAGACCATCTGGACCAAGCGTTGTAAGTGAAGCCCTTATTGTTTTGCTCAGCGCTGGTATATCCTGGGGAAAGCAGGTTACACTAGAAAGCAGAACTTCATTTCCCAATGAAGTAAATGTGGCAGAGGCAAGAAATTTATTTTGCTTACAGTTTGATTTCCTGGCCTGCTAATTTCTCAGAAAGTAGAAAAGGAATTTGAAAGTGAGAAATATTTACTTATGTGGGAATAAATATGCATGAAAATGCTAAACAAAAGTGCAAAACCAGTATTTATGCCCATTTGCATGAATTTAAAAGCAATATGAATCAAGAAAGCTCTAACATCATCATTCTGACTCTCCGTAATGGGACAGAGAGTAAAGTAATATATACATTTAAAATTTATTCTATGTATGAATAGATGAACATTATGTGGATGAATTTCTTTATGAAATAATTGACTATTTTTTTCTTGTAAACCTAATAAAAACAGTTTGAGATCATCAAAATTAAGAGATCGAGCTAGTGCATAACAAAGTGAAACATTCTAATCTGTATATGTAAATGAGGTAACTGCAACACATTTAGCATCTGTTAAACTCACAGTATATAATATTCATTCCATGAGGCTTGAAATATAGGCAGGAGTGTTACGAAGGAGAATACCTGCCTGAGAGAACCCTATGTGACATTTTTCATCTCATATTTACACTCAGCTATATGTGCAAATAAGCAGGTATTTTAATATCTGTACCAAATGAAAAAATATATTGCACTAGTTTGAGTTTTGATGCACATGGTTTATATACATGGTTTAATTTTGAAGAAGAAAATGATGGAGAGCCTGGAGATTATCAGTTATACCTAGAAAAATGAGAAATTATCACCTTAGCCACCTTCCCCATTGAATAGAAGCCCATCTGGAAATGCATCCATTTTTTATATCAACAGAAGACATTCCATTGCCTGGTAAATAGTTACATATTGTAAAATGTGGATTCTCTCTAATTAACAAAAAGAAAGACATTGCTTTTCAAAGTCTGGGAATGTTATTTTGTGATTTTGCCATAAATGATCTTTATTTAATTGTTCCATTCTGAGGATTATTTGTCTTGCTTTCACCTCTTTGATCGCTTCCTTCCAGTGCCATGTAAATCGGAATCACTATTAGCAACATCACTAATTTCCCCTAAAGATCATGTGAGCTTTCAAGCCGAAACATTGCACTCCATTTTATTTTTCATAAAATTGAAATGGTTTTAGATGGCTAATATTATCATCTTTAATTCAAGCCTCAAAGGTAGCGAATTTTTTTTTACGAATAAGTAATTGCTTGGACTGAAAATCTTAACTGCAATATTTCAAAGGGAAGATAATGTTGAGATGGTGTTGGTTATAATAATTAAACCCTTTGTTCAATCAAAAATAGACTCTTTAGCTAAAGGGCAGTAAACTTCATGAGGTATATAACAAATCATGTTTCAATTTATTGAACACAGATTTTTTTTCCTTCCCCATGTTTAGTATTTGTCGTTTAGATACATAAATAGAGAATTAGATTCTGAATAAATTAAGCATAGCGATAATTTGTAACAGCTCTGATAAATCACACATATATGCACTGTGATTACATGAAATGAGAGGGGCCATCACATATAAGGCTGATAGATTGCTCTCAGTCCACAAAGGGTTTGATCTGCAGACCAGCTCTCTCTTCTTTCTCACTCAGGCAACAACATTAACTGTTGAACTAGAAAAGCTTTACTTAATATTTCAAATGAATTTTATAGTATCACCTGAGTTAGGTGATGTTCAATTACTACCATTAAACCACAGCAAGATAACAAATATTATTCAAAAAACAGAAGTGAGAACTGAAGGTATCTGACACATTTCACTGAGAAGCAGGAGAGAGACTTACCTGGCTGCAGTGGATGGGAAATGATAGGTATAAAGGTTGATAAAATCAGAACTGAAAGCTGTGGCCATGGTGTGAAGGGGGAGGATGAAGTATCTAATCCATAAGCAGTGGGGGTCTGCCTTAGTCAGTTTGGACTGCTATAATAAAGCACCATAGATGGGTGGCTTATAAATAACAAAAATTTGTTTCTCAGTCCTAGAGGCTGGAAGTCTGAGATCAGGATGCCAGAGTGATAAGATTCTGGTGAGAACCCTCTTCTGGACTGCAGACTGCCAACTTATTATATCCTCCTGTGGCACAGAGCAGAGAGAGGAAGCAAGAACTCTCCTGACTTTTTTTTTTTAAGTTTATTTATTTATTTTGAGAGAGACAGTGCGAGAAGGGAAAGGGCAGAGAGAGGGAGAGAAAGAGCATCTCAAGGAGGCTCCATGCCACCAGTGCAGAGCCCCAACTCACAAAACCCAAGATCATGGCCTGATCCGATATCGGGCGCTTAACCGACCGAGCCACCAGTTGCCCCAGCTCTCCCTTGACTCTTGTAAGGATTGTAATGCCATTCATGAGGTTCTCACCCTCACGCCCTTGTCTAATCCTAATTGTCTTCCAAAGTCTCCACCTCCTAAAACCATCACATTTGAAGGGCAGAGGAGTAGGGTTTCAACATATGAATTTTGGCAGAGGGGGGTGGGGAGACACAAATGTTCAGGCCATAGTGTACCACATTGGATTCTGTGTAGGGCAGCATTTTCTGAAGAGTGATCTAGCACCTATTGGCAGGGGAAACTGTATAGAGAAGGGTCTGAGTGTAGCAGCACACTTCAAGAATAAACGTAGTAGCTCAAGAGTAAAATGAGAAATTGCTGAACATAGATGTTGGCCATGGTAATGGCTAGGAAAGGATATTTTGAGAAATATTGTGAAGGAAACACGAGCAGGCCTTTCTACCTAGTATATATGAATGCTTGAGATGATTCTAGCATTAACCAGGGAGGTGGATTTGAGGACAAGAAAGTCTATTTCTGCATATCGAGATCCTCTAAATTGTGCTACAGTAATGGAGTCACCAAATCTCCTATGCTTGAAATACCGAAGTTGTTTTTGTTGTTACCACCGTTGGTACAGTTGTTTTTGTCGTTACTGTTTGTTTGTATTTCCTACTCACACTACGTGCCCATCGTGGTGAGCTGGGTCCCTGATCCTCGTTGTCAGCCTCCCTCAGGGACACACAATGCTGCTGACAACTGACTGCTGCCAAAGGAAAAGAGAATTTGTCTCCTAAGACATGTTGTCTCTTAAAGCTTCCACTGGAAACGGCACACGAGACCTCCTGTCACATTTCATTCGTCAAAGTAAGTCACATGGCTCTGCCCGAGTTCAAGGGGATGGATATTGGAGATTAGTGGTACAATCTACCACTTTCTCTTTCTGTAACCGACTGGGCATTTGATGTGTAAGGATATTTTATTCAGACTACGTTCTATAAAACATGAAATGCAAAGCTATTTTCTTCTCTTTGATGACAAATAAATAATTTCACATGGACCAGTGTGGAAGGAAATAAAAATGTAATTAAATACTAAAAAATGTCCCTAGCTACGTACAGTTGGTTTCATAAATACCCAATCTCCAAAATATGTGGTTTGCCGTGTAATAGGGCTTTCTATAAATCAGTTTCTTATGGGTGCTACAACAAATTTCCACAAACCTGGTGGCTTAAAATAACAACATCTCTTCTCTTATGGTTCTGGATGTCGGAAGTTCAAAATCAGTTTTAATGGGCCAAATTCAAGGGGTCAACAGAGCCATACTCCCTTGGGGAAGGCTCTAGGGGAGAACAGGTTACTTGCCTCTACCAGCTTCCAGTGGCGGCCAGCATCCCTTGGATCTTGGTTGCATCACTCCAGGCCCTATTTGTATGGTCACAGTGCCTTTTCTTCCTGTAAATTCTCCCTCTGCTTCCCTCTTACAAGAATTCTTCTGATACACTGGATTACACCACCCAGATAATCTAGGTCCCCACCTCAGGATCCTTAACCTAATACCTCTGCGAAGTCCCCTTTACCACGTCAGGTAGTATTCGCAGGTTCCAGGGATTAAGACTTCCATATCTTTGGTGGCTATCATTCAGCCTGCCATGCTTATCATGGCACAGTGCATTAGTACCCCTTGTGGCTCCCATTGTGTTTAGATGAGCACATGAAAGAAAATCGACCGAAGCACTAGTACCATAAACCTGTATTCAAAAATGTCAGGCATGAAAATACTCTAAAGGGAAGGAGGGTGTAACTTTGTGTAGGACTTATGGAGGAAACAATCAGTCAACTGAAGTTTGCTTGGCTTTGGGAATTTGTTGGTCAAAATGGTTCTTCAAAGAGAGAGGATTGCTCCTACAGATTAGCAGCCATTATTTGCATACTACGGCCTCTACCTGAATGGATGGAAACACAGTCAGGAACTAAAATCTTGTGCAAGATCAACTCACAGATGAAGGAAAGCTGCAGGTAAATAGGCCAGGTGTGAGGGCCACAGTGAAAAATTCTCAGGTTTGCTTTCTTTTACAAATAGAGCAGGGATAAAAAATTAATCTGTATTTGTTCATAGACTTTCCAATTGCAGAAGAACCATTGTCTAGGGAATGGAGTGGCTTCCTCTACTATCCAGGAAGTTTCTGTGTAAGCTTGACTCTTTGCTTTCTGAGTCTTTTATCATATTGATCTGAGGAGAAATAAAGAACCCAGAAAAGCCAGGCATCCACATGTTAGAAAACACAAAGGGCTTTCCATGTAAGAAAATAATAAAGCAGAAAGTAAAAGGAAGAGTTAGGACAGGTTAAAGAATAAGTGGGAGAAAAGGGCACAGATAAATTTAAATAATCTTTCTTCCTGTTAAGGATGTAATTTTAATTTACTCCTCTTCTAAAGACTTCAAAAAATATATAAATTGCCAAGACTAGATGCAAACTGTCTGCAGAGAAACTTTCCTCTGATTATCTGCACTTAACACACTAAAATCTGTGGAATGATATATGTTCCAAACTCTAGCAACTCTTCTCTTGAATATTTTTACGTGACATATTGGAGGTTATATTCTTCCTCACTGGGCAAGTGCTTTCCAATTATAATCTTACCTTTCTTCACATGTAGAAACCCGTTAATGTTTGTGTATGAAACCATTTGAGGCATTTAGACCTATCCGAATGACCTCGTCAGAATAATCAAGCAAGGATCTTAATGATTACTCAGCAAGTAGCCATCATGAAGCAAAAACTCAAATCATAAATTTGTTCATTTAAGTAGACAAAATGTAATATTTCATTTGTTCTTGGACATCCTATCTGTCCTGAATTCAAAGGATGCTAATGAATAGTACATTCCAATTATATTCTTAAACTATCTGTCAGTCCTCCTAATTCATCAAATAAAATATTGTGTGTGGAGTAAAGGTGATAAGACTCTGCCTAGGTTTGGAGGGAAAGTTTACTCTGGAAAGTAACCAGATCACTGAGATCCTCGATGATATATGATAACATATATTATATTTTTGGGATTTTCTGGAAATTTGTTTACAGCCCTTGATATTTCTTATCTTATTTGGAGCTTGCTAAATCCCCAGGAGTTAGTCTGATATTTGTTATCTTATTTGGAGCTCGCTAAATCCCCAGGAGTTAGTCTGAGTAGCCAATGCACTCTGGTAAAGGCACAGTATCAGAAAAGTGATGGCATTTTTGCAGAGCAAGTTCAAGAACCCGGGTGTCCTACTGTTCCAACACTGACTCATAACTAACTCTCCAAAAAATAAGCATTGTCTTTTCTGACTGGCAAATAGCTCATGCTTACAAGTCCCGAGGGCGTACCTCAATTTCACAGTCCATACAACCCCCAAAATTCAGCTGAAAATTGGTCTCAGAATACAAAGGCAGTGCTGGTCAGAAGTAAATTCTAGGCTGGTAGGCCACAGAAATCCAGGCTCATTTCCTATTCATAAGACCCTTATGCTGTATGATTTTCTGTACAACTCAAGTGCATATTCTTACCGCTCAGATTCTGAATCTGAACAAAACCCAAGAAAAATGCACAGTCTTTCCCAATGGCTAGTTATGGGAGCCTGTTCATAAGTCACAGAAGCCCTTTAACAGATAATTCTAAATTTATTAAGTATTTTTAAGAAAATGGCAACTTAAAATTTACTTATTTTTTCCTTATTTAAGAAAATCTCTATTTGATGTAAGTTTGCATTGGGGCATGTCGTATTCTCAAGAACTTCCTTTTTTTATTTTTGGTCACTTTTTTACATTAAAGTCTTGAACTCTCCTGGTTGAACTGTGGGGATGAAAGTAGCTATACATGTAAATAGTAAACAGCTGCAACTGGGTGACAACTTTAACATGAGGTGGACATTCATAATTACTTATTGACCTCCCGCTTACATACACACACACACCACACACATAATCTCCACCTCATTCACTACTCTATTTATTGTGCAATATATTTTCTGCATCGATTATTATATACTAATGGGCTGTGTAATATCCTTTCCAGATTTCATTGTAGGTATTTTATAAAAATGAATAGATTCAATTATAGAAAAAAAATCAAGTCCTTGCCTACTGCTGTTTATTTTAATTGTAAGTAGTTAAAAATTTACAATTTGCACTCTTTGGTTTGGATCTAAGCTATGTATGGGCCCCGACTCCCATTGTCGACTCTTTGTGCGTTACTTTTGTTTTTTAGGTAGGCTAGGATGTGAATTTCTGAGGTTATGTTGCACACATTTCATTCATAGCCCATTAATAAGCATCTGTCATCTTCAGATGTTGCGGTTGGAGAAAGGAAGTTTCATTTATTCATTCATCCATTCCACAAACATTTATTGCTTGCCTGCTACATGCTAGGCATTGTTTTAGGCACTGATGATAGATCAGTGGGGGAACAGCAACAACAAAAAAAAAGAAAAATATCCCTGCTGTGATGAAGCATCCATTCTAATTGGGGAAGACAGACAATAAATAAACAAGTAAAACATATAGTATGTCAGATGATGATATATACTAAAGAGGAAACAAAGGTCTAGAAAGAGCTGGGAGTTCCAAGGGTGGATAAGCTATTAAAACTGGTAGGAAGTTGGTCGTATCATTTCTGAGTAGACCCAAGGAAGATGAAGGAGCAGCCATACAAATACCTGCGGCACACTGAAGGCAGAGGACATGATAAGAACAAAGGTCCTGAAGAAAAAATGTACATGGTGTACTAAGGCTAGCCAGAGGCAGTATGCCATTAAAGTGAGAAAAAAGAGAAATAATAAGAGTTAAGGATAGAGAGGAAACAGTGAAAATAATATAGGGTCTTTCAGGCTACTCTAAGAACTTTGGGTTTTACTGAGTAAATCACAAACACACGATTTGACTTACCTTCATTCAAAATTTGGTATAAGTCCAGTGATGCTCCAGGTGGCTATCTTCTGCATGGTGATTCAGTGATCCAGGCTGCCTCTGCTTGTCACTTTATTATTTCAACACTCAGCTAACATCTTCACGGACAAGGGGAAAGTGAACTGGAAGGTCCACGGGGGACTTTTGCTTCTACTCACACTCCATTCCCAAGAACTAGCCAGAAGCCCCAGAAAATACAGTCCTCCCAGGAGGGAAAGAAACCTAATTTCAGTGAGCAGTCATAATGTTTACTACTGGGTGCAAATGCAAAAACAGCAAAGCCAGGTAAGAGAACACTGCAATTATCCAGAAAAAGAAATGACAGCTGCTTGAACCATGCTGGTAGCAGGAGTCAGATTCTGAGTGTATTTTGAAGGTAGGAATAATAAGATATATTGATGGGTTGAATGGGGATTTTAGAGAGTAGGTAAATTGGAAGAATGGAGTTGCCATTTACTGATCAGAGAAGACTTCAGAAGTAATATGTTCAAGGCACACTAGAAAGAGTTTGGTTGTGAAACACTAAATTTTTCATCTAAGTTGAGATGTTGAATAGACAGTTGAGTATATGTGTCTGGAGTTAAGAGGGAGATAAATTTAGGAATCATCAACATCGTGATAGAGCTACCCGACACAAGAGAGATAGATACCTGAAGGGCTGGTGTAGTTAGAGAAGAGAAAAAGTCCAAGGGCTGAGGTAGAGAGTTCCAAGGGGCACTAGAGCTCTGGGGCACCCGTCTTTGTAAGTTTGCTAAATTAGTAGGGCAAAGGAGTTTGGGGAGTAGCAGCTATGAATTAGGAGAAAAAACAGCAGTGTGTAGTGTTCCAGAAACTATGTGGAAAAGGTGTTGCAAGGAAAGAGTTGTCAGCACTGTCAAATTTTGCTGAGAGACCAAACTAAATAAGGGCCAATAATTGGCCTTTGGTTAGCAACATGGAGGACATTACTAACCTTGAACGGAGCCATTTTGTGGAATGGTGAGGTCAAAAGGCAGTTGGAGTTCTTTAGGAGTAGAAAAATGGGGTGGGAGTTGGGGTAGGATGTGGGAGAAACTCAGCACAGCTCTATGCTGATGAGAATGATCTAGCAGCGTGAGAACGAAGGAACACACAGGAGAGGCAAGGGGGATCCCTGGGGTATTGTCTCAATCAGTGTAGAAGGAATAGGATCTGATATATTGGAGAGGGTGTTTGTCTCTGAGAGGCGTGTAGTGACTTCATCTATTGAAGTAGAAAGATGTCAGAGTGTGTGGGTACAAATGCAGGTAGGCGGGAAGGTATGCTGGTGTGGAATGTGCGGGACATGCTTCTGATTGCCTCTACTTTCTCAGTGAAATAGGGATGAAAAGCAACAACTGGAAGGAGAATGAAGGAGGTTTGAAGAGAGAAAAGGTGATGACTTATCATCTAGAGTTGTAGATGAGTAAACATGATTTCCAGGCTGCTCTGAGGGACCCCTTAAAGTTGGAGCAGTCAGTGAACTTGCTTCACCCATGCCATCATGAAATGAGCAGGTACAGGGGCAAATGTGACATAGGAAGAATTCGGATTTTAAGGAGTCTTATTTTCATTGACCATGATCTTGCCATTAATATTCTTGATTGTTCTAATTGTCTCCTTTCTCACAGATGCTCTTGAGATTGGTCAATCACTAAATTTTTGCCTTTCACATTCTAGTCTAAATTCACTTGCTCTTACTCCTTTGGTTCCAAACCTATTATCAACACCTCGTTCTCCCTTAGCACCCACCTCCTTCGCCAAGGCTTTTTTTTCCCCTTCTTGACCTGTGAAAGGCATGGTTCCAATTTTTCTCAAGGGCAAGCTCAGCGGCCTCTGCCCACTTCTCTGCCTCTCCCACTCTTCTCATGTTAAACCCCATCTGTAGCTCCCAGTCTGGGTCGTACTCTGATTCAGAATACGGACTTGAGCAAAGAGCCCTACCACAGACAGCTATCCTCTGATAAAGTAGAAATGAACTGAACCACTGAAGGAAGAAGCATGAGTTTCCAGGACCACATCTCCCCCCTCCACTTTCTGAGCTTCGGCTGTTTTTCCAGAAACCAGTTCAGAGGCAGTGAGGACCGTGAGTGCCATGGGAGGCCAGACCGCATCACAGAGTCTGTGCTTCTTACCTCAAATCGGACCAATTCTTTCACAGTCCAGATGGTTAACACTGCTGTGAAGGCCTAGTCAACATGTTGAGTTTACCATCCCGGGTAACTTGTTCCTGGGGAAATGGGAGAAATTGTTATCCAAACAAACAGGGGGTCAGCTTATTTGGTTTAAAAGAGAGAGAGAGAAAGAGACTCTCTACAGAAACATTTGGGCAGGTTTCAATTTAAGCAAAAAGCATTTCATTCGTTTCATGTTAACGGTTTCTGTTGAATAAGCATGAAAAATGGTTTTCATTAGTCCTTCCTCCACATTAGGCCTGACAAGCAGGGGGAAAACATGAATTTTTCCTGTACTTAACAAATATTCTAGAGTAATATGGAGCAGCAGGAGAGATGCAAAAGGAATAGTAATTTTGCAAAATGAAAAGGCTTGGGCCAAAACAGATCATTTATTCCCAGGAAGGAGCAAGAATATGCTAGCACATGATAAAAATAAACTGATGAAATTTCTAATACTGGAGATTATGATTAAAGACAATTTATAATCGGTCTGGAAATGAAGTGGGGAGGAATGCTTCGTTTTCATTATTTGCTTCAACCTTATTTATTTTCTCACGCCCCATCCATTCAGCAGGGGACCTCCAACAGTCTCTCCATAGGTAGAACTTTTTGCTTCATGCCCTGGCTAATGCTTGCTACCACATAAATAGCTTATTTCCACAAGCTATGCTTCTTGCTGGGTCTAGGATTTTAACACTAATATGATTTTCCTTTCTTTTTAATGCTCTGAGATTAATTGTACTTGTGGAATATCTAGTTTTGAAATGTAAATGTCTTTGACATTTTACTTTAATTCCAATTTGGATGGTAATTTAAGGGTTTAATTAACAATAAAGATGAATCAACCTATAAAATGAATACATAAACAGGGAGCAGCGATTGACAAAACTGAAAGAAAATTTTTCTAACGCATTCTCCACAGACTCTTACTGGTGTGGGCAAGTGTAGTGAGTGTTTCTGCGTCTCGCCACACAACTAAGAGTAGAAAAGACCCAGCGTGGAATGTTGCCTATTTGCAAAACAGTTTAGGCCAGTTTAGCAGTTGTGAACACCAGTAGTAATAAATGGGAAGAAAGGCCTATTTTGAAGAAAGAGTGACTACAGTAAATAAGCAGTCAGAGTATAAAAGGGAAGCCGGTCAAGTGTGCATAAACAAAAACAAGTAACTCAGTAAAGTATAACAGAATTTGTACTGTACTCTAACTGTAAGCCCAGGCATGTGCTAAATACTCTACTTGTCTTGCTCAGTAATCCTCATCCAATTCAATGAGATAGATCTTATTATTATTCCCAATTTGCAGATGAAGAGGCAGAAGCTCAGAGAGATCAAGTAACGTGCGCTAGATCACACAGCTGATAAGTGGCCCGGCCAGGATTTAAACTCAAGGTCAGTCTGACTCCAGATTTATTTTATACCAATGGATCATTTCTTAAAATCAATGTTTTTCTTGATTAAAAAAATCCTCTTAAAATGTATAGAATAGTTATTAAGTCTAGTATAAAATAGTATTAAGTCTGATCATGAAACTGCATGCATGCCCATTCAACGTCACATATATATTGGCACAATTTGTGCACAATTTGAAAAAAAAAATATTTCCCTGAGGTCACACTGTCCCTCCTAAACTTACTTGTACCACTTAACTTGTGCCTCTTAGAAGCTCACAGGAAAGCGTCAGCAGTGGGTACTAGCCTGCTTCCAAGGCTGCAGTTTTCTCCCCAGAAAGTTGGAGTATTCACTCTGGGACTGAATCTCACCATGTGCACCACGGAAGCCGGCCTCATCGGTTCAGTGTGGGGCATGCACTCTCCAACTCCGCAGGAATGATCTGGCACAGTGTAGTCCACAGAGTTGTTCTGGTGAAGGGGAATTAGAGTAACCGTTTCAGCTAACACAGGCAAAATTGCGTTTTTCTTTGCATCAACTGACACGTCAAGAAACGATTCAAGTCTTTTTCCTTCGGAACGCAGGAGACAGAGGGTTTTTTTTTTTTTTTTAAAGAAATATAGAACATAAATAGGGAAAACCAAACAGATAGCAGGTTATAAAGTATTCATAAGCTCTTACATTACTATAGCACTTGAGAGTGTATACAGTGCTTTCAGATAAAATTCATGCATTTTGCTAATGATCCCTTGAGTTGGGCCAGGGCAGATGTAATCACGCTCATTAGCGGAAGAGACAGAGGCTCTCGAAGGTTAAGCTGTTTGTCCAAGGTTATGTGGATTTGACGTGATAATATTGGGCTCCAACTCAGGTCTTATGGCTCTGTTAAGACTTCATATTGATAAGATGTTTATTTTCTGAAGGCTTCCATGGACAATTATTTCATTAAACAGAAAGCTCTCAGGGTTTTTCTTGAAGATCAATGCCTCTGCCTGCATAACTACTCATGTAGGCATTCGCAGTATGAAATTCTAATGATAGGACATCATCATCACCCTCATCTCCAGCTCACAACAAATATTGATCAATGCCAATAATGGGGGTTCCTCTTTGTCAGACACTTTCAAATATTCAAATATTTTTCAGTCATCACAAAAACTCTAATGAGGTAGGTATCGTTGTTATCCCATTTCCTACAGGAGAGGCTGGGGCAAGGAATTATCTTAAAAATGCTATTAGGTAGTATCAGTCAGGCAATGCTGTGGTTAAAATAAAAAAAGAGTAATAATAAAAACAAACAATGAACCCTCTATGGTTTTTAACTACATGGGTGCATTACTTGCAGGGTCTGCTTCCTGCCCCACTTATTCCAGGATCCAACTTGTCAATACGTCCCTCTCTAGATCATTGCTGGTCTCATGCCAGAGACTGTAATGGACCACAGGGTTCTGCTCAAAAACTCATATATGTTCCTCTCACAGCCCAAAGCAAGCCACCTGAGCAAGTGTGACATCAGTAGAAGGGAGATGTATTCTAGATGTTTTCTAGTAGAATGTGGGTCCCATACAGAAGGACCCAGAGAGAGGCAGGACATAGTTCGGACACTATTACATTTCATCAAAGTCTATAATGGGGTTACAGATATTAGGTTCTTTCTTTATTGGAGTCAACCCCAAAGTTTTATCTTAACATAAGACCAGACTGAAAGTCTAGGATTTTGTGATAGTTTCTACATCGGGTCTGGGTATGGCTCCCGTGGTTTTGAGACCCACGAGCAATCAATCAATCACAAATAAAAATATGTCAGTCTGCTTCAGGCACATACCAAAGATGTGCGGGAGCTGGCTTGGGTCTCCTTAGGAGAGTTCATTGTTACATTTTCAGGAATTTTGCAAATGTCACATTAGTAGCTTAAAGTTGCCCATGGTTGGAATTACCTAACACAGAAATGGGCAAATGCTATAAATTGGGGCTTTTTCCCCAGATAGAGAGCTATTACATTTACCAACATATCACTGCACATCTGGCATATTTTGGTGGCACAGGAGCAGGTTAATAGCAACAAATTCTCCTGTTTGGAAAGAATAAAGATGGAAACCACACAGCAGTCATTGACCAATAAGAACTCTGGAATGTCACTGGGTACTTGTTGCAAAGAAGCCTCCTACCCCAGAGGTGGGGAACAGTCCTTTGTTAACTGCTTTTCTTCCCTAGAAGTAGTTCCTCAGACTACTGTTCTCAGTGACCTTGCCTCTGCCCTCTGGGTGATCCTTTGTTTTCCTATTTGTCCTTGGCTACACCTAAAATAAACATTGGACACTGCCCTCCTTAGAAGCCCTGTGACTATTGCAACCTGCTTCTTGCCTACAGAAGACTCACTCTGTATCTGTTTAAACAAATTCCACTCAGTTCCATATGCTGAAAGAGGGGACCTACGCCGGCCCACTCCATCTTGTTCTGTGTCCTCCACCTTGAGTGACTATGTCCCCGACATGGCCCCTTTCTGGGAAAATCGCAGAAACCTCAGACCACGCCTCCTCCTCTTGAGTAACCTCCCGCTCACCCGTTCAAACTTCCCAATCAAAACACGCCCAGCGACCTGCCTAACAGGACTCCGACCCTTCCCCAGCCAATTGGCTGAGGCCACGACCCTTCCCCAGCCAATCGCCAGAGGCCACAGCCATTACCTCACCAACTGCCCCTAGACCCCTATAAAACCTTTGTGCTTTTGAAACTCACTCTCTCTCCCAGGCATCTCACCGCTGCAGCTGCATCGGTGCAGGTGGGGGATTGAGCTAGAGCTAGCTTGAATAAAGGCTCTTTTGCTTTTGCATCCAACTGGGCTCCCTGGTGGTCTTTGGGGATCATGAATTCTGGGCATAACAATGCCAGTAGCCACACCTCCAGTTCTTTTCCAGATATGCCCCTCTTTAATTGCTAATAATTCTAGCTTATCAGGTTTCTGAGGGAGAGCCTGTAAGTCTCTTGCCCTGAGCGGTGTTTTCCATTTGAAAAGATTTTCTGGACACCAGTTGAATTGATTCAGAGATTTCAACAAAGAACATGGCAGCCATACCTCTGCATTGGTTTTTACCAAAAATCTGGGTTTAATCAGTCTTTGTAGTTCAAAGATTTTCTTGGTTTTATCATTTTTTTTTAACACTACTAACTGGACTCTCTCCATTGCTTTTTACTTCTTGCAAATCAATCGATTCTTTCCTAAGCGCATCTCAATAGCTTGTCAAATACAACTTACAGTGAACAATTTATGCTACAAACATTCTATTTTCCAATTCCTTCACCTAAAGCGACAAGTTAATTAAGTACATTACCTGCTTTCCAAGTTACTGTGGGCAACAGTGTTGCTAAATGTTTCACTACTGCATACAATGGCTTCCTGCCCACAATAACAGCATCTTTACCACCTTCTGGCCAGCCCCAAAACATTTTACTTATTTCAGGCTTTTTTTTTTTTTTTAACAGCAGGGTACTCAACTTGCAGCACGATTTCTATAACACTCTGAATAGGCTAGTTTGATGGTGAGTATATCCCAAAATTTCAGTGGATTATACTTACAAAATTTATTTAAGTTTATTTCACTTATGTTAATATTGGCTACAGGGAGGTTGTTTCCCTGCTCCAAATTGCATTCACTCAGGGATTTGAGTTAAGGAGTGGCCTTTATCTGGGATATTGTTGGCCTCACAATAGAGGAAAAAGAGTCTGTGCAGCTGACCACAAAATGGATCTTAAAGTTCTGTCACGTTCACTCACCTTCCATTGATGAAGAAAGTAACATGGGTGATGGGCTTTGGTTAGCCCCCATAGGGAGGGCCCATAAGGAAGAATCTGTAAGGAAGCAGATATTTTGGAACAATATGCAGTGTTTCATGGTAATAGAGTCTATCTGACTCTGAAGCCTGTGTTCTTAACCACTATATTATACTATCGCCTCTCCGAAATATGGCTTGGCTTCATTTTGGTGTTAGACTAATGACAACGGTTCCAAGAATACTTTGTGACACAGAGCAAACACTGCTGGGCTTTAATTGCTACAGTTCTCCACATGACCCAAGGGCAGTAACAGTCAAGGCTACCAGTCATGACTGAATTTGTCTCAAACTAGCCTGAGACAAAATTCATTTTGACCAAAGAGATTTAAGGGAAGGCTATTCTCCCACAGTGTTATAAGATGTCTTTTTGCACCTTCTTTAGAGCAATGAAAAATTTAAGTCATAAAAATTATGTTCTTAAATGATGTTTTTCATCTTGAGAGATTACTTGTAATTACTTATCATTAGCTATGATTTAAAGCAGTTAGAGAAATACTTTATCCCTCCTATTTTATAAGTTGGAAAATGTAAACCAGGTCTGTCATTTATATTGGTACAATAAAGTAGGAATTTAAAACAATTTTACAGATATGTTTCTTTGTACGTGTGTGTGTATAGATATGGTTATGGATATGGATATGGATATAGATAGATTATAGATAGACATAGATGATATAGATGATATAGATATAGATATAGATATAGATATAGATATAGATATAGATATAGATAGATATTTTTTTCTTCCTCTTCATTTAGCAGGGACAAATCCAGCCCAAAGATCCAGAGTCTCAAAAGTACCTTTTAAAAGAAAGAAGTTTAGACTGTATGTTGGAGCATTGGTTTTACTGAAACCTCGGTTTGGAAGCCAGAGCACCTCAAATTCTCTGCCTATTTTCAATACACCTTGGGTCTATAGAGTAATGTGTGACTCAACAGGGGCAACAGGTATGTAGGAGTCTGCATTGTGTGAATAGAGGTCTGAACTCTTGGATTCCTGAAGAAAGACACGAGGATCTGCACATGAATAAAGACAGCCAGAAGGAAAGTAGCAAGCACAAAGCCATTTATTTTTTTTTTTAATGTTTTATTTACTTTTGAGAGATAGGGCAAGTGGAGAAGGGGTAGAGAGAGGGGAAGACAGAGGACCTGAAGTAGGCTCTGTGCTGACAGCAGCGTGAGCCGGACGTGGGTCTTGAACTCATGAACTGCAAGATCATGACCTGAGCCGAGTTTATTAAGGACAGTACACACTCAAGGTGGGAGAGCGGGCAGGCCCAAGGGTGGCAAGTGCACCAGATCAGCGGTACTGTCTTTCTATGTCTGCAGAGGTTATAGGTAGCAGCCAGGGCGGGCTCCCACTGAGTTGTTTCCAATCACCTAACGGACTCCTCCTACCAGTTGGAAGTGGGGGGTCAAAACCAGGTAAATACATTATAAGGGAGCTACAGGCTACCGTGTGGCAGAGGTTGAAGACAAGAGGGTATGTGCTCCGCAGGTGTCACTCTGTGTCTGTCAGCCCAGGAGTATTGGAAGCCTGAAGCCAGGAGGTTAAAAGCCACAGGCAGGATGTTGTGCACTCAGGCTTCTAATGTGTCACCCGTTTATCACCACCTTTGTCTCCAATTCCTGTCTAACTGCCTGTTCCATCAGGAGTTTCAGTGTCAACATTAGAGCTAATTACGTGGGCAACCGGTTTAGTTCATAATTTTTATCATAATGAGAGTGCACTTTTACACTTTTCTATAGCGACCAGGAGTTTGTCCAGGAAGTAAAGTCATATTTGGGCATTGGAGGCTTAGTGTCTCTCAAAAGGGTCTTCGACCATTTTAAGCCTGTAAAATAAAGTCTGGGAAGGAAGTTGGTTTTGGCTTGGTGGGAGTACTGATGACCTAGAAACAAAATCAGCCTATCTGACCAACTAAGATCACTGGTTTGTTGGTCCCACCGTGCTCTCCTGAGTCCCACATTGGAGATCGTATTGACTTCCCATATTTCCTGCCACTTTCCTGGTACTGATCCGCCTGCAAAAACAGCTTGTCCCAAAGGCAATTATGCAGCTATTTTGTTTAGTGATCTTTAATAATGGCTTCATTCTTATCTAAAACAGTTTCTAAACCATAATTAACTAACTCTAAATATATTTTCTACAAATGGAAAAGAGATACTTGGAATTTGATATTCTCAATAGGCTATTTAAACCCCATACTAAGTACATTTACATCATAGATTGTACTAGTTTATTAGACACAAACAAGAGATATGTGAAAATAAATAAAAAATTACTACTTGGAAAATATCTCCTCCCTCTTAAAAGTCCTCCCTTAATATCATTCTAAATGGTCTAGCCTGGATCTAACTGGTCATTTAGGTGAATTCTGGCACCATGTTTTAGAGTCTTCCTAGATTAGTAATTCCCATGAATTAATACTTGTCTTTTGCTTTTTGTTTTCTGTCTTTTGTCTTTTCTTGTGTGAGTTTTTGTTCATTGGTTTGTTTTTTGGCTTCTACTAGGCTCATTATAAAGTAGAGATCTGAAGTAATTATCCAGAAATTTAAAACCCTCAGATATATTTTGATGAAAATATTTTCTTGTACTGAAAGCATTAGCATAAAATGTAACTGAAATTTTTAATCAACAATAAGTTCATTATGTGGAAGCATTAAACACTGGCCTCACAAACCATTGGCCTCATGTTTTCCAAATATGTTCCAAATAAATTTCCAAGTATTTTTTTAAATTCTATTTATTTTGAGAGAGAGAGTGAGAAAACAGGGGAGGGGTAGAGAGGGAGAGAGAATCGCAAGCAGGCTCCATGCTGTCAGCACAGAGCCCGAAGTGGGGCTCAAACCCACAAACCATGAGATCATGACCTGAGCCAAAACAAAGAATTCGAGGCTTAACCAACTGAGTGACCCAGGTGCCCCACTAAAGTATTTTTTTTTACATAATCTCTACACCCAACATGGGGCTTGAACCCACTTCCCCAAGATCAAGAGTCTCATGCTCCACTGACTGAGCTAGCCAGGCACCCCGGCTGTTTGGTGCTTTAAAGGTCACTCTGAACCTGAAAATATCCATCATGGCCATTTACAGCTTTGAGTAATGTCAATCATCAGACCGCTCCTCTCTTACTATTGGCTGCTGAGCATTACAGGAAAAGTCACACAATCATGCCAGCTGCCATTAAAACTAAACCATGTTCTCCAACATCCACTGACCTATCACGACTGCTGGGCAATTATTTATCTCTAGTTGACTGTAACTACATGCAAGTTTTGCCGTACTACTTTCCTGGTCTCCCTACTCTCATAAAGTTCCCAAATCCATGTGCATCTCCTTCACTCTGCAAATGGGAGTCTTGCCTCCTCCTTGAGGAAATAGACTGTATGAATATGAATTGTCTCCTCAATTCAACCACCATGTCTATCACCCTTCCTTCTCTCTTACTTTTCTCTTGCCCCGGGGTTTTCCTCTTTCTCTCCCTCCCTGGTGATCTCATTCATTTCTACAAGACATAGTCTCACTTCTACATTTTCCTCCTATGCTGTCATTTGACCACTGGGTGTCCTCAACTAGATTATTTGCTTAAGCTTTAAACTCAGCACCTTTAAATGTTTTAAATTTCCTGCCAGTACTATAAAATGTTGTGGGTCCATAAAATTATCTGAGTGGTTGTCTTTATTCTCCAATTCATTTATTCTGGTCAAGACAGATAAAAAGTTCTTTTTTCCTATATCTGGCACAACAATTCCATAATCCTTTTATTGTGTAGAGCCTGATACCCTATGAAATTCTTCCTGCAGGACTTAGTCCCAGAATGCATTCACTCTGGCCATCTCAATTATGAGCTTATTCCTACTCTAAAGTGAAGTTGAATTTTTCTGCTTCTCCAAATGACAAGCTAAATGAAAAATCCTTGCCAATAGATTTCTTAAATGATAACCTCAAGTTGCCAAAATACTCTCCTGAGAGATTCTCCCTTCACTCGGACAGGATCTAAGTCCAATAGGCATGAGCTCCCTGAAGGCCGTACCTGCCAGCTGTCACTGAATGCTTCCAGGTGGGCATCTCAGCTAATCGACAGTGCTGTTGGAGAAATTGGAATCCAATTACAGTGACTCACAGCAAAGGCAATTTACCTTTCTTTCAGGAATGGAAGGACAAAGTGCCAAACGCAGCAGGTTGCATATTTTTGCTCATAAAATACATAATTTGTCAAAATCATTTTTCTCTCAACACTTTAATGGAAATCCTTGGCAGGACTATGTGCTAATGATTTCCATATTAATTTGGTACTCAGTTCCTCCATGTTATCCCAAACTCTCAGCATCTCTAAGGTAGTGCTATTATTCTTTTATTATAAATCACATAAGTAGACCATTTTCCAAGGAAGTCGATATCTCTGTTGCATTTAAAAGTGCTATGTGACTCTCCTTGGATGGCCTGTGCTGAAATTAGTAATAACAGACCAGACTGACTATGGAACAATTTTTAATGACTTCTTGCATGTTGAATTATGTAGAGGCAGAATAATCGAAGAGAAGCATTACAAAGCAAAGGGAGTTTTCAAAGTTATGAAATCTCTTTTGTCAGATTTACTTTATTACAGGTGATTTGTACACTTTAAAAATATTGGAATTTCATTTTACAGATTTTCTCTAGATATTTAAAAAAAAATTTTTTTTTTAATTAAAATGTTTACCTCGCCCTGTAATGGCAGGGGCAATTTTGTTGCCAAATTGATAAAATAACAGAGAGGAAGGGGAGATGTGCTTTAAGAGAAAAAAAAAAGTCATCTCCCATTATAGTAACAGACAAGGAGAGCAGGCTTGCGGGCTCCAAAGTCTATGTGAGCTACATTAACGGTCATATTAAAATTCATATCACATCATGGGTTTGTTTCTACTGAAAACTGCTCGGCTTGAACTAATATGTTATCAGTCAGATTTTAAGTAGCTCTCCTCTTACTTTTAAGAATGTGATAATGAGTCCTACTGAGCCATCAAACTAATTTTGTGTTTTGGTAAACCCTTCAAAATGTTCTTGCCAGAAGGGTAGGGATTCCGGGTGAAACGTGCTGGCCGCCCCCTCTTCAGGTATGCAGAATCTTCTAAATTTTCCTTGTCAAACACAAGCTATTCAAATTTCCCAGCCACAACAGCTTTCCTGCTCCTTTTCCCTCTTTGCCCTCAAGATAGTCTCAGAGGGGTTTTACTCAATGCCATAGGATGCTGGAGTTGTACAGGAGCGATATGGTAATTGCATGCGAACTACAGTTAAGGCCTAATGAACATTATGTTTATGAAGAATGTAGCTCTGATTTCTAAAAGCACTTTGGTAAATTATACAAATTAAATATTCATTACTTCGTACTTCATTAGTTCACATTTGGAACACTTTTTCTTCATTATAATAGCCTGGAGTAAAAGCTTTTTGTGATTTTTTAAAACATTTTATTCTGTTATTTTTCAGAAACTCCTTACTTACAATATTAGTGCAAAGCCGTATTTTTTTTTCCATGGGGACCATAATATTCAATTTTCTTTTAAAAAAAACTATGTATTTATTTCACACAAAGAAAGTGAAGATGTGTTTGTTTGCAGTTTTTATTTCAATCGTCAGCATGAAAATACGTAAACTTTTAACTCTGATTTTCACTCAAAGTTTACTAACTGCTCTTATTCCTATAAAAAAATTGCTATTTCATTAAGGGAAAACCTTGGTGTTGAGTTAAAAGTGTTGCAGAGTTATAAAGAATGTTTATTTTCCATGTTGGAATAACTTTACAGTGATTTATTGGTCATCAGGTTCTGAGAAGTTAAACATCCTTTAAGTAGTAAGGTTGTTTGTCTGAGATAGGTGATAAATAGACAACCTTCCTCAGCACGTGGATATTAAAATAGAAAAAAGAATTATGATTGGAGCTACTCTTTTCCACTGCTAAATACCTAGTCAGCTAAAATGTATACTTTCCTCAATGCATTCAGCAAATGGGAGTGTGTACGAAATACTGAAATTAAGTAACTCCCAAGATTCTATCAATTGATAGTCTGTGGTAGGCAGTCAGTTAAACAATTGGAAGCACGTGACTTAAAAATGTGATTTTAATCAAATTAAGTGTCTCTAGATTTAGAGATCTTCAGATTTTTGTTAAGATTTCCATAAATGGCAATTAACAAGGGGTTTTTATTAAAAGATGTTGGTGAGAGAAATAAATTCTAAGAACACATTTCAAAAGATTACAGAGAAAATGGTCTGCATGAACTGGAATGAAATGATATTTAAATGTTAAGGAGCAGTGGGCCAGAAGACAGAAGACATGAATTTGAGTTCTGGATGCATCAGATAGTCTTGCAATTCTTCATAAAATCCCTTAATCTTTTTAAACACCAATGATTTAACCTGGTAAATGGGAATAATAACACTTGTTTCACCCACTCCTTTGGTTCGTGGTGAATATACCATGAGGTCATGAAGCATTAAAAAAAGAAAAATCAGGGGCACCTGGGTGGCTCAGTCGGTTAAGCATTCCGCCCAGGTCATGATCTCGCGTTTACGCTGACAGCTCAGAGCCCAGAGCCTGCTTTGGATTCTATGTCTTCCTCTCTCTCTGCCCCTCCCCCACTTGCATTCTGCCTCTCTGTCTCTCTCTCTCTCAAAAGTAAATAAACATTAAAAAATAAATAATAAATAAATAAATAAGTTAAAAAATAAAATATTCTACAGGTTTATGACATTAAAAATCCAAGTCACAAACTCTGTAATTTCTACACACTAAGATATCAATAATAAAATCTCACCTCCATTTTTTTTCATGTTTATTTAATTTTGAGAGAGAGAGAGAGAGAGAGAGAGAGAGAGATACGGAACATGAGTGGGGAAGGGGCAGAGTGAGAGGGAGACACAGAATCTGAAACAGGTTCCAAGCTCTGAGCTGTCAGCACAGAGCCCGATGTGGGCCTGGAACCCACAAACCATGAGATCATGACCTGAGCTGAAGTCAGATGCTTAACCAACTGAGTCACCCAGAAGCCCCATCTCAACTCCGTTTTGAAGCACGCAGGGTGAAGAGAAAATCGTGGTCCAGGCAATTAATGAGATGTTACCTTCTCTTGAGCACTAACCATATCACGTGCTCTCAGCAAGTTTCAGCAGGATGGTTGTTACATCTCTCAGGTGAGAGCTCATTCATTATTCTATTTGCTTCTGGTATTTATTTTAACTGACTTTTCTTCCTTAGGGAATTTAAAGAAAATAATAGAATCATAAGAATGAGATTTCAGCAAGAATCTGAACAAAAAAAGACAACAGGTGGCTTTGTAGGTATTCAGTCTACCTATTTCAAAGTGAAAGAATCCTGAGAATGTCATGGATTGAGGAAAGGAAGAGTGTGATGACCCAAGAAGCTTGGAGAAGAAAACAAAATAGAACCCAGACTGGGAAAAATATTGACAATTTTTTTTTTGTTTTTTCATGATGAGTTGGAAAAGAAGCTCTTGAAAGCAACTGAGAAAGAAAAAAAAGTAAAAGTAAAGATTCTACATCAGAAAACTCGGTAAAATTTTGATTGGGATCACTATATTTTGCATATATCAAAGAGAAAATTACTGAGTCTCAGAAGCCAGAAAAGCAATCTACAAATCGATTCTGACATGTTATAAAGAAACAACATCTGAATTTGTCAGCCAGATTCATTTGAGGAGAGAATGGTAATTGTAAAGAGTCAGAGATAATGGGGAAATTGGCGGTTAAAGTAATGGGATGGATAGGGAGTTTCCAAGAGGATAAAAATGACAGGCAAGGATAAATATTAGGACTCGCGCAGAGTTCTACAATAATGCCTGTTCCTGTTCTTTATTGATCTATGTTCATTCCTGACATTAAAACTTATTTAAGATTCACACTATTCAATGAACCTCTTCAGAAAAATCACAGAACTATGATAGCAAGATATTGTAAGTAGTTCTTCCAGCCATCCACTCCTCAAATTCTTTCAACAGCTTTCCAGCCAATGGGAATTACATGTAAACACCTCCTGGGATGAGATAGTCACTATTTCCTGAAACAACATATGCCACATTTGGTGAACTTTGTATGCTAAAGAAGTCTTCCTTATGTTAAGCTGAAATCGGCATCTCCCCACTGGGCCCTATTCTTCCTTTTTAGGGTCACACAGCCCAACCACTATCTGTTCTGCCCAGTTCTGTATTTCTTTCTTTCTCAGACTAATATATTGAACAAATATTTACACCAATATTATATACTATGCTATTATTTTTTTAAAAATGTTTAATGTTTATTTATTTTTGGGAGAGAGAGCATGAGCGGGGGAAGAGCAGAAAGAGAGGCAGACACAGATTATGAAGCAGGCTCCAGGCTCTGAGATGTCAGCACAGAGCCCAACGTGGGACTCAAACTCACAAGCTGTGAGATCATGACACAAGCTGAACTCGGAAGCTTAACCTACTGAGCCACCTAGGCACCCTATACTCTCCCCTTTTATCCTTATAGTGGGAGCAGAACTCCCCTTCCCCCCCTCCCCACCAAGGCCCATGTTTTAACATCACCACAAATCCAAGGTTCTGTGACAAATCCACATCTCAATTTCCCAAGAGGAAGGCAACTTACACGTGATGAACCCTGTGATGTGCCAGCAATAGGATATAGACCACATCATTCAATCTCCTCATCAACCCTACAAAACAGGTACTGTTATTAGCCTCTTTAAACAGATACAGTGGTCAGTTTTATCCTTTTACACTTAGAGATTGACTATACAGTAGTTCTCTCTTTTCCATGGTTTCAATTCCTGCAGTTTCATTTACCTGTGGGCATAGTCCAGAAGCAAATCATCCTTCTACCAAATTGTCAGGTCAACAGTGGCCTAACACTACATCTCAGTGCTACACCAGTCATCTCACTTCATCTCATCATGGGGGATTTTTATCTCCTCACATCATCACAAAAAGAAGGGTCAGTATACAGTACAGTAAGATATTTTGAGAGCCCACACACATAAGTTTTATTAAAGTGTATTGTTATAATTGCTCTATTTTATTATTTGTTATTGTTGTTAACATTTAACATGTCTAATTTATAGATTAAACTTTATCAGAGGTATGTATGTGTAGGAAAAACATATTATTATGTAGGGTTCTGTATCTGTGCTTTCAGGCACCCACTGGGGGTCTTAGAATGTATCCCCTGTCGATAAGGGGGAGTCTACGGTATTATTACTTTCCTAGGAACTGATTTCTCTATGTGTGCTCTGAATTCTCTAATATATATTTTCTTTTAGTGTTTGTATTTTTTATTATTTTTAATATTTGCTCTTCTAGAAGTGTTTTTCAATTCTTTCTCGAATGAGGCAAGATATAAATAAAATAGACGGTATTTTAAATTGACATTTCACAGATGGGGTGCTGAAACTCAAAGAGGTTGAATAACTTGACCAAGAGGTGATCAGACTCTGGAAAATGGATTCTCAGTAACTGAACTCTTGAGAATCTGATTTATAAACCCAAAATCTCGTTTACTACTTTTAATGGAAGGTCTCTGTGGAAGGATAACTGATGCCCATCGCTGCACAAAGCACTCAAAGACCAAGTCACAAATCAAATCACATATTAGAAGACTGCTTAGTTAGAGCCACTGGAAAAAGAGTCTATGATATCAAAATGATATTTACATAAATATAAAAGAGCTCAACTGTGAATCTTTTGTCCAGAGATATTTCAAACTAAAGGTTTTAATAAAAATACTCCTTAAAATTATAGCACCAGGTCTCTTAGACCTTTTTGAAGTGAGGCTACCTAGGTTTTATTTCTCAATTTTTTTTCTCAATGTTATCAACTAGTTACCTACATTTGCAGGCACAAGACTTCTTAATGATGTCATTCCAAAACCCATATTAAATTTAAAAAAACTTACATTAAATTGAATATATTTTAAATATGTGTTTTTACTTAGGGAGAAAATGCTGCTAATATTTAAAAATACCACAGATGCCTGACTAGCTCAGTCAGTTAAGCATCTGACTCTTGATTTTGGCTCAGGTTATGATCTCACAGTTCATGGGTTTGAGCCCACGTTGGGCTCTGCACTGACAGTGCAGAGCCTGCTTGTGATTCTCTCTCTGCCCCTCCCCAGCTTGCTCACGCGCACTCTCTCTCTCTCTCTCAAAAACAAATAAACTTAAAAATAATCTTTAATATACCATAAAGATACCACATCTATTTAGGTAGAACCTTTTGGGTTCCATTTCATGGAGCAACATTTTATGCCCTTATTCCTAAACAGTAGGGATAGGCTTTGTCAGCAACAAAGGCCTGGTAAGATCCTGTGAAAGGAGAAAATAGCTTCCTCTGAAGAAAATGGATGTCACTATAAGATGGAAAAAGATCTGGAACCAGGGGCCACAGGACCGTGGAGTCCAGGGTTGGAGGATGTGTTCAAAGAGGCCAGATTCCAGGGAATTAAAGAGACCACGCTCATACATCAACATACCCTGGGACTGTGGCAACTCTCACAGTAGAAGGGTCAGGGTAGATGAACTCAGGGCGTGCTGATTTCTCTCATCGAACTCTGAATTTTCATATTCTATTGTGTGACCATGTTACGGAATCCTCAAGTCTTCAGGGAAATTTTCTGAAAAGGTCATTGCTTAAGTGTTGTGTTTGGTGGATTTATGGGAAATACAAAGTTGGAGCTCCTTAGGAAGAAAGAAGGCAATAATGAAAATGCATAAGCAACTAACAGTATTTGCCTCGGAAGCTGAACCACAAGAACTACTGGGGGGGGGGGGGGGGAGCAGTGTTTCTCCTGATGGTATCTATAAATATTGTTTTGCATCTGAAGTTTTGACAGTCTCCATTGAATTTTTCAAATTATGATCATAATAAGCCAAGCTCCCAAATGGATATCTTATCAGCTGTGTAAAATCGGGAACACATAGTTTCAGAAAAAGAGATAAGTACTGCAATTTGTTATACTTACATTGATAAAACAATACAACTAATAGAAAGTATACTCCTGTTCTTGTTTTATAATTGTGAAAATGAATAATAAGAGTGCATAAAAGGGAACTTATAGCCATTTTAAATTCATTATAAAATGAGTTGTTGCATATTTTTAGATTTCTATTAAACTAAAGCATCTTTTATATTTGCAAATCAGGTTTTTAGTCTCTCAAAAATCAATAAAAATTCACATTTCCAAAATGTGCAAATTATGAAACTGATTTGGAATTTTT
Source organism: Prionailurus viverrinus (assembly GCF_022837055.1). Lineage (NCBI taxonomy): Eukaryota > Metazoa > Chordata > Mammalia > Carnivora > Felidae > Prionailurus > Prionailurus viverrinus. The sequence goes on from NC_062567.1 coordinate 66,299,123, forward strand.
ACATACTCTTCTGCTATTATACCACAGAAACACATAATAACATATTAACTTATGTTATCCTTTAACCTGTAGGAATTAGAAAATTAAAATTTTAAGTAGACTGAGTTCAATAGCATTTCAAAAGCTAATCAGTGCTTTCAACTCTTTTATCTTTCTTAGTCCTGTCATACAAATATATGTTATCAAGAATATTAAGGTCTCAGAGTTAAAATTCTGAGATGAATACAGATTTCTAGGGCTATGAACTCAAATGTGCAAATCATGTCGATTTAATTTTCTATAATTGCACTTACTTTTTATCTTGAATCTCCATTCTACCTGCCGATAGCAACTTAATTTTGGTCAATTTAGAGTAAAAAAATAATAATTCAGAGTTTTCTCAGTCAATTTATCCTTTTTCTCAGTCAACTTTTATTTCCCTTGCAGCTCCTATGGTGGTGTACAAGTTGTGAGAAGAGTTCACATGGTTGAGTCTTACTTACTCATGCCAGCTCCTCCAGCTTCCCTTGAGCCTGGATGGTCTCCAGATTTTGGAATCTGGAGGACATCTAATTTCTTATCCACTCTCCAATCGCAGACTGCAGGCATATTTGCTGATGCATTATTCTCCTTTAAAAAAAAATGCAATGCTACTCAATCTACAAGATTCTTTCTCAATTGCTGCTATATCTCTCTCTGAAGCATGGGATATATTCAGATGCTCTCCCAAAGTCCTCTGGGTCCAAGAGAGCACACTGAGATATCTCCATCCTTCTTTGACCTGATACATGAAGGATTCGCCATTTGACCTAGGTAAGGGCTCTTAGTGTGACTCCCTAGGAAGTCTGGGTAACTGACTCTGATCTTCTTCCACCAACACTGGTTCAGGAATGTGCTCACAGCAGGCTGCATTAGTGTGGGGAGTCTAAGTGATGGCTGAGAAGTATCAGCCCCCAGGACACTGTGTACCATTCTTTAATAACCATAAGTCCATTGTACACTCAAGATTCCCATAACACAAGTCCAGGTGGATGGTTCATTTTCTTGTACCTAGGAAAACACTGAGTTCTTCCTAGGTGTTCACTAGCATCTAAGCTCCCTCTTGCTCAAGATTTGCCCTCCATAGTTCCTCTCTGGAATTTCCATCATCTTGAGGACAGGAGACATTGCATGACATCATGAACTTCTCTTAAAACAATGTTTATGGAGGGGCGCCTGGGTGGCGCAGTCGGTTGAGCGTCCGACTTCAGCCAGGTCGCGATCTCACGGTCCGTGAGTTCGAGCCCCGCGTCGGGCTCTGGGCTGATGGCTCAGAGCCTGGAGCCTGTTTCCGATTCTGTGTCTCCCTCTCTCTCTGCCCCTCCCCCGTTCATGCTCTGTCTCTCTCTGTCCCAAAAATAAACGTTGAAAAAAAATTAAAAAAAAAAAATAATAAAAAAAAAAAACAATGTTTATGGAAAAAACTCTTAGCCATAGGTGCTCCAGGGCCATGGATTTTGAGATCAAAAAGGAAAGACAGTGTAATCATTTCATAATGTATATGAATATCAAATCATCACATCGTAGACTTTAAATGTACACAATTATAAGTGTCAATTATTCCTCAATAAAATTGGGAGATGGGAAAGATAAAAGGCATTGAGACTCAAAAACATCCTCTCTCAAACTTTTGTCTTTGCCAGAATTTCAAAAATTATTAGTTGATTCAAGGATTTATAATTATATTAAATTATATTAAATTATAATTTATGTAATTGAGCATTTAAATTCAACCAATTTTGATATCCAATACTCTTAGCCGAGTAACCAGCAATTGTCTAGATAATTTCCTCTGAATTATAAATAGTTTCAACTTACATATTAATTGTGCTTACTTGATGGAGAAAGAAAAAAATTGTGAAGTCTGTTTTCAAATTCTCTCAACATAACCTGTTTGCCAGCATTTAGAAGAAATTTCCTTTTTTTTCATGGTAGAGAGTTTTATTTTTTATTTTTATTTATTTTTATTTTTTTTTTCAACGTTTATTTATTTTGGGGACAGAGAGAGACAGAGCATGAACGGGGGAGGGGCAGAGAGAGAGGGAGACACAGAATCGGAAACAGGCTCCAGGCTCTGAGCCATCAGCCCAGAGCCTGACGCGGGGCTCGAACTCCCGGACCGCGAGATCGTGACCTGGCTGAAGTCGGACGCTTAACCGACTGCGCCACCCAGGCGCCCCAAGAGAGTTTTAATTATAGAAATCAGTTTTATAACACAGCTTGGAAAATACTCTATGGAATCTAATTTTTAGACAATTTTCTTGCAATTTTCAGTTTCTCACATAGTTACATTTGCACCCTCACTGGTAGTGGGTTATTTCTAGTATTTTTGTATCACCATGCTTGTATTTCTTCACAGGTTTGGCTTTATTTTATGTCAGCCAACTACCCTACATAGAGAAGAACTGAGCCCAGCTTTCCCTACTTATTAAGACTGTGGATAAGATTTCTGTCCCATAATATAAAAACTACTTCCCTAGCCACTTTCTAGAATGTTAATCTTAGGTCATTCCTTAATAAATCAGCAGTAATTGCGGATTTACATTTCTCAAAGCGCTCTTCGCACAAATACTGCCCTCCCTGCAGAAAACAAAAACATGCAATTCCGATATATGTCAAAAAAGAGATTAAATGACTATGGACTATCAATACTTTCTGGGTGAAAATCACTGCTGTTGGGAGTATCAAATGGTATGATTACTGGAATAACTAATTCAGCAGCATCTAGGAAAGTGAAAATGATTTTACCCAAAGACCCAGAAAACCCATGTGTAGGCAAATACCTTGAAGGGACTCACATATGTGCATGGGAGACACTTACAAGGATGACATCCCAGCATTATCCCAATGGTGACACCAGCTAGAGGGTGGTGTCAATAGAGGGATGAATAAATAAAAGATATCAATACTTAAGGCAGCTAAAAATGAACTTGATCTCTATAGACCTCAAAGACATAATGCCGAGTGGAAAAAGCAAATTGTAGCTTGGGATTAATACACAGAGTGATACAAATTGCATGCATTTAAAAATACACAGAAATAGAGGGGCCCTGGGTGGCTCAGTCAGTTAAGCTGTCCAACTCTTGATTTTGTCTCAGGTCCCGATCTCACAGTTTGTGGGTTTGAGCCCTGCATTGGGCTCCATGCTGACAGTGCAGAGCCTGCTTGGGATTCTCTCTCCCTCTCTCTCTGCCCCTCACCCACTCACACACAGGTTCTCTCTCTCTCTCTCTCTCAAAATAAATACATAAACTTAAAAAATACACAGAAAGAAAAATAACATATTATTTGTGTGCACAAATACTTATATACTTACATAAAATATATTTATATAAAATTGGATACACATTGGGGCACCTGGGTGGCTTCATTGGTTAAGCTCTGACTTCAACTCTAGTCATGATCTCACACTTAGTGGGTTCAGGTCCCATGTCGGCCTCTGTGCTGACAGCTCAGAGCCTGGAGCCTGCCTCAGATTCTGTGTCTCGCTCTCACTCTGCTCCTCCCCTGCTCATACTCTGTTTCTCAAAAATAAGTAAACATTAAAAAAATTTTTCAATAAAAAAAGATAAAATTGGATACACATAAAATTCTTCCTCTAAAATGTAAAATATTTTTGGTCAGAAATGTTTCTTTAAAAAAAAAAACTGATGTATGTCAAGCATCTAGAACTCTGCCTGACACATAGTAGGAGCTCACTAGATACTTACTGAAAAATGCATTCATGATAGTGGTTGCCTGGGAGTGTGAAATTGAGAAACAATTTTTTCTGTAATATAATATTCCTCTTATTTAGAAAGAAGGAACAAAACAAAGAGGGGGTGGAGGAAAAAGTTAGGGAAGAAAAGACTCCCCCAAATTAAAAAAGTTACCAAGTTTCAGTAATCAGTTCATGCATGTCTTTTATAACCATCCCTATGCTTTTCTGTATTTAAAAAAAAAAAACAATCTCACGAACTGCAATCTGTATTTTAGAAGCCATATGCCTTAAAAATTAATGAGAAATTTTAAAAGAAATTCCATGGGAACATTCTCACCCTTAATCCTAAACCCTTGCCACTTTTGTAATGATGTTCTTGCTTCGTGTATATTTATTTTGCTTTCTTCTTTAAATTGTGAGCAACTCATGGAGAACCTCTCAATCTTTAATTTGTCATGTTTCTCCTAATCTCCTTATTCAAAAGTCAGAATAGTTGGCTTCTAGCCGTCATTCTACCTAAAACAATCTGTGTGACCTTCATCAAGTTGCTCAATCACTGTGGACTTTGCTTCCTCATTTGGTAATTAGAGACATTACGAATGATCTCTCTTATTTAGGATTTAAGGACTTTATCATCTACATTTCCTTTTAGTTCTAAAATTTGATGCTGATTTTCTCACTAAATTCCTATTACACGTTTTGTACTTTTACTGTTGTATCAAGCACACTCTCTCCTACGATGACTACGCAGTACCTGGTAGGACACAATAATATTTGCTGTTTTAAGATGAGTAAGTTCTGGAATGCTAATTTAAATTTTTGAAAGAACCAAATCCAATGTCAGTTTTGTATATTCATAAATGCTGCATTAATTCAAGCCACAAAGTTACAAAAGAATAGGCTATTCGTTGGATTGTTTGCTTATAGCGAATCAGCAGTGGGATGCACACTGTTTTCTTAATGTTGCAACATATTGATAGGAACATGCATATTGCCTGCCTCTTTCCCTGTGCCTTTCAGTAATCATAGATCAAATGGCATGTAGTGCATGAACCTCTGCGTCTCTCCAACAGGATCCTTTTGAAGCCAGTGCAAGTTAGACCTGTTTCGGTGTGACTTTTAAGTTCCATTTCGACAGCCCTGCTTGAAAATCCAGTTACTATGGTGATATGTACCACTGAAAATAATCTCCTTCTCAACAACTAAAGTTATACCCTACTCAGTAAAAGCAGTATCTATGGCTTAATGGTTCGGCAAAAGGCCGACAGATCTACAGTCTTATTTCCAACTGAGAGGTTTTTAATAAGTAGTTTGAGCTCCTGGAATCTGAGAAAATTGAACAAGCTCTGTCTAAATTTAGCAGGGTCAGTCTGTTGACACTTCCTCAACAGACCAAGTACTGTATAAATTGGAATATGTTGCATTGGCATACCAATATTTGACTCTTTTTCGAGGTAATGGAAAGAGAAACAGACTACCCCCTCTCTTTTCTTTTTTTACATGTTTATTTTGGGAGAGAGAGCATGCAATTGCACGCAAGCAAGGAGCAGAGAGAGAGGGAAAGAAAGAATCCCAAGCAGGCTCCATGCTGTTGGCACAGAGCCTGACATGGGACTTGATCCCATGAACCATAAGATCATGACCTGAGCAGAAATCAAGAGTGGGGCACTTAACTGACTGAGCCACTCAGGTGACCCCCCTCCCTTCTTTTCAAAAGATAAGACAACTGATCTTAGTTGTCTTAGAGTAGACAGGTCACTCCTTCTGTCAGGAGCCCTAACTCAGGCCAGTGCTCACCCAGCTGGACTCCCACCAGCCTCTTGGAGCTATGCTTCTCTCTCTCCCGCTCTCAAAAGATGGGGGGAGTGGACAAAGGGCAAGTTTTCTATTACCACAGAGAAATGATCTTCTTGGCATTCTGAGTGGCGTCTCTTGAGTACATTTTCCTTAAATACATGTCATTTCACATAAGAATTAGATTCAGTAACAGCACATTTCATGCATTACATAGGATTGTGGCTGGCTTGTTGCATTAGCAACCTCTAGGTCTTACTTATATGGCAAACTACATCCTTAGTTCCGAACAACTGCCTCAGGTGGAATTTTGAAAAAATATGTATTAGATAACTTTGTAAACTGCTACCCTAGGAATATCTCAGAGGTCAGAAACTGCCTTCTTCATCTTCACACACATCCGGCAATTAGCATATGTCGATGAGCATAATGACAGGCACATGGTGCTCAACAGTGTTTGGGAGTGAATAAGGTGAGTGGCTAAGTCGTGAGTAAATTTAATCCAAAGTCTTCTGATATGAGAACCATCTTCAGAAATGCTCCATATGTTTATCACAGTTCATCTTCAGCGGTTCTCAGGACAGATTTTTCTAAAGCTCAGGTAAAACTACTGGTCAAATCCTAGAAACTACCAGTCAAATCCTCCTGTAAAGGGACCAGCAAATAAAGGAAGCAAACAAGCTATGTGTTCGTGAAATGAACCAATAAAAATTACGAGTATAATCACGGACTGCAAATTAACAGGGTCGCAGTCTGTAAATAAGAACATCTGATGACATAAGCATTAACATCTTAAATTAATATCTGCTCTGAGAGAACTACACAGCTTGAGGCAAAATGCAGGCTGCTGGCAATCCTCTAGCGTGCACTGTTGGCAATAAGGTCTGAATCAGCAGATATTTTTGTCATTAGATGATACCTCTACCTTGGAGACTATGGTGTTAATTGTTATCTCTGTTTATAATTACTAGTCAAAATTCTGTGGACTAAAAAAAAAAATCTCTTAATCATGTGGCACTGTTATTTTACTTTGATAAAAGACTTAGGTCTTCTCTTTGTGTGTGTTTTTTCTAAGATTAGCTACACAGTTTCAGGAAGCCATGACTCCCTGTTTATTTGAAACCCTTCCTAGGTTGGTAAATTGTAAATAAGTCCAGATCACAGTGCTGAGAAACTTGTTACCTAAGCTCAGTGGCCGTTTTCCCAGATCACCTCCCGATAATCACAGTTTCTTGGAATTGAACTTAAAACAAAACAAAAAAAACTTCCTGAACACAAAACTCATGAATTGTATGATTTTGCATCAAATCATGTCGCAAAACATGTTTAAAACAGGTTTCTGAAGCATTCAGTTGATTTAGTTTCTCTCCTTCCTTAGCTTCCCAAGGAACCCATAATCCTAATTTTTTTTCTCTCTTGCTGTGGTCCCTCTTCTTCCAGTTTCATTTATATAAGATATACTGTACTGTCCGGAACCCAATAATCCACATTTTTTTCCCTCTGCCATCTCATCAATTTCCCCACCTCTTCAATTATGCTATAGATGCCACTCCCTAAATTTTCATTCTAATCCCACATTTTCTTCAAACTCCAAATCTACCATCGAGAAACCTTTATGAAAATAAGGTATCTGAACGATATATATCTTTCCCCCAAATTATCTCCTCTTGACATCTCTTGCATTATAAATGCCTTTTCTAGGGATGCCTGGGTGGCTCAATCAGTTAAGCAACAGCTCTCGGTTTCAGCTCAGGTCATGATCTCACAGTTTACGAGTTCGAGATCTGTACTGACAGCATGGAGCCTGCTTGGGATTCTCCTTCTCCCTCTCTGCTCCTCCCTGCTTGTGCTCTCTCTCTCTCTCTCTCTCAAAATAAATAAATAAGCTTTAAAAAATGAATAAATAAATACCTTTTCTAGGTACTACAGCCCCAAATCTCAGAATCACTGTTCATTCTTTCCCTTCCCTGACCCTCACATCAAATTAGTTCATCCTGAGGCTATGAATGCAGTCTCCTATTTCTTTCTTCTTGATCATTTCTGGCTCAGCTGTCTTAGTTCAAATTCTCATTACCTTCCACAGATGCTATTGCTGGTCATCTAACTGGTCCCTGGATTCTGTGCTCCAATTAGCTAAGCCAACGGTGCCTAAGGTAACTCAGGTACATAATATATAACATTATATAGAAAGTTGAATTTGGGGGTGCCTGGGTGGCTCAGTTGCTTAAGCATCAAACTTTGGCTCAGGTCATGATCTCATCTCTTGTGAGTTCGAGTCCCACATCAGGCAGGCTCTGTGCCGACAGCTCAGAGCCTGAAGCCTGCTTCAGATTCTGTGTCTCCCTCTCTCTCTGTCCCTTCTCTGCTCATGCTCTTTCTCTCTCTCAAAAATAAATAAAAACATTAAAAATTTTTTAAGTTGAATTTTTAAATCATTCCCCCTGTTGTGGGTGTACCTCTACTTACAACATTTGGTTGCTCAAAGCTTTCATGTCATTTGCTCTAACAACTGGAAGTGTTGAACACTGCTGGTGGAAATGTAAATTGGTACAATCACTCTGGAAAGCTGGAAATTTCTTATAAAGTTAGATGTACACCTACCTACCCTATGTCTCAGCCATTCCCTTCTCAGGTATTCACCCAAGAGATATGATTTCAGTCGTTGTGAAAATCACCCTAATGTATCAGATTAACCAGTTTTTAAAACAGTATTTTTCAACCTATAACAATGATGCACAAGTGCACTTTTGGAATGTTTCACAGCTTTTTAAATCAAGCATTTTAAAGTGCTTGCAAGAAACAGAACTCAAAGAACGGTATGATTGGGGGGGAAATGTCGTATCCTCTTTAGTTACATTTTATAAAGCAGGCAAGGGGCACCTGGGTGGCTCAGTCAGTTAAACGTCCTACTCTTGATTTCAGCTCGGGTCATGATCTTGCAGTTTGTCAGTTCCAGCCCCACGTCAGGCTCTGCACTGACAGAACAGAGCCTGCTTGGAATCCTCTCCCTCCCTCTCTCTCTATTCCCCCCCACACACTCATTCTCTCTCTCCCTCCCTCCCTCTCTCTCTCTCAAAATAAATAAATTTAAAAAAAAAACACATAAATAAAAAACAGGGAGGAATATGGTGCTAACTTTATTATTTCTCCCCAAAGAAATTGAACCTGTCTTCAGTTTAATTGGCAGATTTGATATATGTGAGTTTACTCACTAGCTCATTGATGTGACTGGCTGCATTTACAGTACACAAATCTAATGAACACAGGGAAGGGGTGATAGTCGGGAAGTAGCAGACAGGACTTTTCAGTCATTAAACCTGTATAAACTGTACCAAGCTCCTTTCTCTGAACACCTCAGAGTGTTTTACAACCACCATCTATGAAATCCATCCAAAGTCAATGCAGATCAGAAATAACTGTCGCACCACTTTTTTTAGAGTTAGGGGTGAAAATACCTCTGGCCGAGAAAAAAGGAAGATACCTATCACTTATTACTGAATGAGCTAAGAACAGGGAACGCCCCAGAGCCTGTGCCAAGACCATGGCCTCCAAACCTCAGATGTCTAACGGTGACTTCAGTTAGGCCAGTTACATGGGACAAAGGGAAGGGAGTTAGCTAACATTTGACCCAACCTTTTAGTTTTTCAATTATCATATCTTTCTTCATATCTCCCAATATGTGGCACATGGTGGATACTCCTTTCTAAGGCGGCGGGGGTGGGGATTAACAGTTTTATTGAGGCATATGTGACATATCATAAAACTCACCCATTTAAAATACACAGAATGATTTTTAGTCGATCTACACAGTGACAAAACTATCATTGGATTCCAGAATTAGAACGTTTCTATCATACCCCCAAATTCCACCATGTACATTTGTAATCAATTCCATTATCTCCCCTGGTCCCAGGCAAACACCGATCTGCTTTCTGCTCTTATAGTTCTGCATTTTCTAGAATTTTATATAAATTGATTGATGCAATACATAATACTGTGGCTGCATTTTTTTCACTTAGTATGATTTTTAGGTTTATCCATGTTTTTGCATGTAAAAGTTTTCCTTCATTTTTATTAAGTAGTGTTTGATTGTACAAATATACCACATTTTGTTTATCCCTTTGCCAGTTGATGAACATTGAATTGTTTTCATTTTTTGTCTGTTTGGAATGCAATTCCTATGAACATTTGCATTACAAGTCTCTTGGGTATGTGTTTTTATTTCTCCAGAATGAAATCACTAGGTTGAATGTTAATTATATTTTTAACACTTCATGAAACTGCCAAACTTTTCCAAAGCAACCATTTTGCACTACCACAAGCAACGTATGAGGGTTCCAATTCCTACACATTTTCTCCAACACTTAGTATTTTCATTCTTTTTGATTATAGTCTTTCTAGTGGGCATGTAATTGGATCTCATTGTGTGTACTTTACTAGTAGCTTTATAGAGCTATAATTAAGATACAATAAATTGAACATGTTTAAAGTATTATAATCAGTTAAGTTTTGACATATGTATACAACGCTAAAATAATCACAATCAAGATACTGAAGATATTCATCACTAACAAAAGTTTCATTTTCCCTTATAATTCCTCCCTCCTGTGTTGCCATCCCTACTCCTTGCCCAGGAAAGCACTGACCTATTACTATTTCTATTACTGTGAATTGGTGCTTTTTCTAGAATCTTATATAAAAAATTAAACCATACAATGTACTCTTTTTTGTCTGGCTTATTTCACTCAGCATAATTATTTTGAAATTTATCTTTGTTGTGATTCTGTCATAGTTCAATCTTCTTTGTTGCTGAATGGTATTCCATTGTATGACTATCCCATGGCTTACCCATTTACCTGTTGAGCACTTGGGGGTTTCCCCCAATTTTTGGCTATTGCAAATAAAGCTTCTATGGGGTGCCTGCCTGGCTCAGTCAGTAGAGTTTACGACTCCTGATCTCATGGTCATGAGTTTAAGGCCCACACTGGGCACAGAGCTACTTTAAAATAATAATAATAATAAAAATAAAGCTTCTATGAATATTAATGTATAAGGCTTTGTATGGACCTATGTTATCATTTCTCATGAGTAGATATCTAGCTGTGGAATGGCTGGGTCATGTGGTCTGTGTATGTTTAACTCTTTAAGAAACTAACAAGCTGCTTGCCAAAATGGCTACATTTATGTTCTCACAAAAGGTATTAGATTTCTAGTTACATCATTCTTGCCAACACTTGGTACAGTCAATCTTTTTAATTTTAGGAGTCCCAATAAATGTGTAATGGTATATCATTTCTCTAGTGACTAATGATGTTGGGCATATTTTCATATCCACTTAAAAAAATTTGCAAATCAATATCTGAAGAATGTGAACTTTCAAAACCCAGTAATAAGAATACAATCCAATAAAAAATAAGCAAAATATTTGAAAGATGAAATACAGAGGACAAATAAGCCCAAGAAAAGATCTAGGCTCACTCATATAATCTCCTCACCTCAATATCTTTAAGTTAATCACATCTACAAAGTCTTTTTTGCTGTGTGAGGTGACATATTCACAGGTTCTGGGGATTAGGACATGGACATACCTGAGGAGGTGACTATCTATACAATGAGAATCTTATAAATTATGATCTGTTATGTTTTCATGTTCATTCTATTCTAAATACTTTCTCATTTCCTTTTTGAGGTATTCTTTGGTCCAAGAATTACTTAGAACTTAGGTTACTTAGAAGTATGCAGTTATGCTCCAAATATTTGTGGACTATACAATATATATGTGTTATTGATTTATTTAATTCCCTGTTGTTAGAGAACATTCTTTGTATGATCTGAATCCTCTTAAAATTTTTTAAAGTTTGTTTATTTATTTATTTATTTATTTATTTATTTTGAGATAGAGAGAGAGCAGGGGAGGGGCAGAGAAAGAGGGAGAGAGAGAGAGAATCCCAAGCAAGCTAGGCATAATTAGTGTGGAGCTTAACCAGGGCCTGAACCCATGAACCAAGAGATCATGACCTGGGCTGAAATTAAGAGTCGGTCACTCAACCAACAGCCACCCAGGCTCCCCTCCTCTTCAATTTTTTGAGACTTGTTTTATGGGTTAGAATTCGTTCCAACTTTGTAAGCGTTATATGTGTGCTTTAAAAGTTCAGTATCTTATAAATGCCAATTAGATCAAGTTGGTTGATAGTATTGTTTAATTCTTCAATATTCTTACTGATTTCCTGTCTATGTGCTTGGTCATCTATTGATATTGGCTGTTGAAATCTCCAGCTATAAATGTAAACTTACCTATTTGTCCTTGCAGTTTTCACATCATATATTTTGAAGCTCTATTATTAGCTGCATAGTATTTAGGATTGTTACATGGTCTTAATGAACTGGCCCTTTTATAATCTTCCAGAGACTCTCTTTATCTCTTATAACATATTTTTCTTGAGGGGTGCCTGGGTGACTCAGTCAGTTAAGTGTCTAACTTCAGCTCAGGTCATGATCTCGCGGTTCATGAGTTCGAGACCTGCATTGGGCTCTGTGCTGACAACTCAGAGCCTGGAGCCTGCTTGATTCTGTGTCTCCCTCTCTCTCTCTGCCTCTCTCTCTCTCTCTCTCTCTCTCTCTCTCTCTCTTTCTCAAAAATAAATAAGCAATAAAAACATTTTTTTTAATTTTTTTCTTGAAACTTATTTTGACTGATAGTAATCCATATTACCCTAGCTTTCTTTTGCTTCATGTTACCATGGCATACCTATTTGTGTCTTTGTACTAAGCATATTTCTTATAAGTATCACAAAGTTGGATATTCTGTTTTACTCACCTGACATTTTCTGCCTTTTTATTGGAATATTTACACATTTACATTCACTTTTGTTATTCTGTAGCTTTATTTAAATCTGTCATCTTGATATTTTTCATTTGTCTCATGTTTTCTTCATTTCCTTTTTGCTATTTGCCTTTCTTTTGAATAAAGTAATTTTTATGGTTTCATTTTATCTCTTTTTTTGCCTTATTATCTAGAACTCTTGTGTTGTTTTAATGGTGGCTTCAGGATTTATAATACATTTTTAACTTATTAAAGTCTACTGTCAGGTGATGTTATATTACTTCACATTTGGTGTAAAAACACTGAAACAATATTCTTACATTTTTATCTCCTGATTTTTGTGTTATTATTGTCATACATTTTATTTTTACACATGCTATAAATACTGTAGTATTATTGCTATTTTGGCTTTAAACGGTCTTCTCCTTTGTGTAGATCCATTTTTCTGACTGCTTACATTTTTCTTGTGCTTAAAGGACTCCATTAACATATCTTGAAGCATATGTCTGCTCTCAACCAATTCTTTTAGTTTCTGTGTGTCTAAAACGATCTTTATTTCACCTTCATTTAAAAAAAATTAATGTTTATTTATATTTGAGAGAGAGTGTGTGCAGGGGAGGGGCAGAGAAAGAGGGGGAGAGAGAGAATCCCAAGCAGGCTCCACACTCTCAGTGCAGAGCCCAACATGGGACTCAAACCCTGAGATCATGAGCTGAGCCTAAATCAAGAGTCAGAAGCTTAACTAACTGAGGCACCCAGTCATCCCTCACCTTCATGTTTTAAACAGCTTTACTGAGGTATAAATTACATACCAAAAAAGTCACCCATCCTAGATATTCAGTACATTAATAAAATGGTGCCTTTGTTCTAAAATCCAGTTTTGAACTTTTCCATCATCCCCAAACTTCGATCACCCCCCTTTAAGCCCTGCTCTACTGTTCAGGCCCAGACAAACACCAATCTGCTTTATGGCTATAGGTTTGCCCCTTGTAGATATTTCATATAAATGGGATGCTACAATAAAGTATTTTATATCTGCCTACTTTCTTGTGGTGTAATGTTTTTTTGGTTCATCATTTGTGATATGTATAAGTAGTCCATGCCTTTTCATTGCTTAGTATTATTTCCTTATATGGATTTCACTTTCCATTCACCAGCTGATGAACATTTGGATTGTCTGCAGTTTCTGGTAATTATGAAGAATGTTCCTATGAACATTTGTGTACCTGTCTTTGTGTTCACATATGTATTATTTCCCATAGGAGTGTTACCTTTCAAAATATGAAAGGTATTTTTACTGGGTAAAGATTCTAGTTTGATGGGTTGTTGGTGTTTGTTTTCATTAATTTCATGACATTGCACCATTGTCTTCTAGCTTGTCCTCTTTCCCATGAAAAATCTGCTCTCCTCCTGATCTTTGTTTCTGTCTAGATAAAGTGTCCCTTTTTCCCCACTCTGGCTGCTTCTGTGATTTTCTACCTATCAACAGTTTTAAGCAATTTGATTTTGAAGTATCAGTGTAACTTTTTCATGTTTCTTGTGCTTCAGGTTTGGTGAGCTTCCTTTATCTGTTGGTTTATACTTTTCATCAAATTTGGAAATTTTTTGCCATTATTTCCTCAAATGTTTGAAGAATAATCTCTCACTCTTTTCCTTCAGGTTCTCCAAATACACGGGTGTGTGGCTGCTGGGAAGTTCTCCCACAGTTCACTGATGCTCTGTTGATTCTGCTCTTTCCCTTTTCTTTATTTGTGTTTCATTTTGGATAGTTTCTATTGCCATTTCCTCGAGTTCACTAATCTTTTCCTATTGAATGTCTATTCTGCCATTCACCCCACTTGGTATGTATTTCATGTCAGACATTATTGGTTTCAGCTCTAAAATTTTGACCTATGTTCTCTCTGTCCTGTATCTCTACTGAACATAGTCCATCTTTATGCTCAACCTTTCCTCTAGTTCCCCAAATGTATGAAGTTAGAACTCTTTTTAATAGTCTTGTGTACAGATTCTCATCGCTTTCATTTATTTTTAGATCAGTTTGATTGATTTTTCCCTTTACTATAGGTTATATTTTTTCTGCTTCTTTGCAAGCCTGATAACATTTTATTGCATTCCAGAAATAGTGAATTCTGTCTTTTTGGGATGTTCTGTAATGTCAAGGAATATGTGCTTCCCATAACCCATTTACCTAGCACCCTTGGTAACTGATCATAAGGGCTAAAGTGTTTGTCTAAATAAAGATCATAAAAGAAAAGAATAAGGCTCGGTTACATAGCTATCATTTCATTCATTCTGGGGCAAAAATGCCAGGGTCATAATTCCCCTTAGGGATGGACCTATCTTCATTAACATTGATGATAAATGATGAGACTAACAAAGCATAAGTTAAGAGGAAACAATGCAATAATAGAAACAGTGAAACTGCTTTCTATTATAAATGACCATGGAATTTGAGGATGGATTTTGAAAGGAGAAAGATTAGAATAGGGGAGAATGGAGAGACGGGGTAACTAGGAGTGTAATAGTGTTTAAATAGCATTCAAGGTCAAGAATGACTGGCATTTAAGTTCTTTGCATTAATGAAAAGCAAATCTGCTGTTTCCCTAATCCTCAGTAAAGTCTGCTGCTTACCTGTCTCTTGAAAGTGGTTTGTTTGTTTCTTTTTCCAATGAAATGAATTAAAGACTAAGTCCTATATTTGACATAATGCCAAAACAGGGAGAAAGAAATAACCAGAAGGCATAGAAGAAAACAAGGATTCAGTGGAGGCAAATAACCAAAGCCAAATTGATCATGAGAATATCCTTTTTCCTCCTTCAGTAATTGTCAGTAATCTTGGGGAAAGAATGGAAATTTCTAAACAAAGGACTTAAGCAACCAAGTGGAAATATGAATGGAACATAGATCTCTCTACTAGGCTTCCTTACTTTCACCAAATAGAAATGTTCACTTCTACTACAAGTTGAAAGCAACCACAATCATTAATTTATCCACAGTCCTAATTCTCAACAGTCCCAATGTACACTATTCCATTCCTTCTCATTTTCAGACACTGCCTTCTCCTAACTAACCTCTCATCACAGACATTTATACCTACCAGATGGTGGTTTCTTCCTTTCCTTCTTTGCATTCACACTCCCTCCACTGTGCACTGCAGAAACATTGAGTGCAATAAACATTTCAGCTGTTCAAAAATTGTTCTAAAATTTATGGCAGAGTTAGCTCAATTTAGGAAAGGCAGCACAGACAAATCCATGTAATAAAAGAAATATTAAAATAAAAATACCAATTAACAGGGCTAAAGTTAGCAACATCACTTCATGTTTTATTTTCTGTACCTCCTCCCACCTTCATGTTAGTAGAAAAGACAAGGATGTTGGAAATATTATAAGATTATTAACCATGCTGGTTGTCATGAAAGATTGAGTTTTGGTTCACCCCAATGACTTCTTCAATGATGATAAGTGATACATTTTAAGAAAGAAAGTGAAATACTTTAACAGAGTACTTACCATACCAGAATGAGTAACTCCAGGCATGGACTTGTGTAATATTTTCTTAAGGAAACTTCATGGGAGAGGTAACACTTGAATTGCATCATGAAGGAAGAATAAGAGTTTATGAGACAAGAAAGGGAATGACATTCTAGGCAGAGCAAACACTGCATTCAAGACTCAAGATTCAACAAAGAAAAGGACGAAGTGTCTTTTGTGAACAGTGAAAAGTTCAAAAATTCTGTAATACATGGAGAGATTATAAGGGCAAGTTGTTGAAGGACCTATTCCAAAAATGACCGTCTTCTTAAACCCCTTTTAGAAAGTTTGTTCAGTCTATGGTGTGCTAAAAATATTAAAATAAACAAAAATTAACACTGCAAGATTTGCATTCTGGGTCTGAAGTTTGTGCAAACTGACAGAAACTAATTGCCCACCACAGATCACTGTTCCAGGACTCAGGAAAGCCCAGACATTTACTACCACCTTCTTTCAGACTACCCTTTGTAGAGTGGGCAACCTGCTTGATCTGATGACTCAGCCTCGTGCTGATCTCTCCTCAGAACTCAACTTCAGGTATATCCCTTCTGGTTCTTTATGCCCTCCTTTTACCACCTCACTCATCACACACACACACACACACACACACACACACACACACACATACACACACCACCTTGCCTGGGATTTTGTAGCGGTTACTTACTTAATGACTCTCCACCTCATCCAGTCTTCCTCATCAGAGAATGGAGTCAGGCAATTAGCAATAAAAAATCAAAGCATTTTCAAGGAAAGAAAAAGATGCGTTTGAATTATCAAGAGTATTAACACTCACTGGACATTTTTTCTTATTAAAAACAAAAGCAATAGCCATTAAATAGCTGGACTTCAAAGAAAGCCAGATAATGAAACTTTAGCATATTTTCTCAAGTGATAGGCCTATGAGTGGGAAGTTTTTACAAATTAATTGAAGGTATAAGAACACACTCAATAAAAATAGTAACCTGTTCTGATTTTTTCAGAATTAAATACTTGCCTAATATCCATCTTCTCCACCACCCCCTCCACCATCTATCTGTATGGATTTTATCAACCAAAATACAAGGAGAAGCTGAGGGAAAGAGCCAGAGAAGGAAGAGTGTGGTGGAAGATAACAGACATGAGTATTCATTATTAGAATGCAATGCAAAATAATATTAAAATTTAAATCCCCCTAGCATGAACTTAAAAAGATTTGCATGATATCAAGAAGTCATTTATTATTAGTTTTCTGCACTTACAGATAAATGAAGCCAAGAAAATCTCCATTTCCCAGCTGTGAGTTTTCTGACTATGGTGTAATATTAAGCTACTGAGTCGAAGAGTGTTGTCCGCTTTAACGACTAGTTTTGAATATAACATGAGTAATCAGCATGGAATAGTATTCTTAGACCCCTCATTGTAATCAGCATGTCATTGTTACAATATTATGGTACCCAAATAAAGTAGATTCTCCTCATTCTTAATTTTTGAATAAGTGTTTAAGGAATAAATTATAATAATTTCCAAACACATGAAGGACAGCATTGTAAGATTGCATCTTTCTCCTAAAAATGATAAGAAATTCACTAATGAGTCCATTAGACAGAGTCCATTAAAGGTGACAGGACAAAGATCTCTTGGAGACCTCGTCAAGCGGAGACAATATGCAGGATTAATGCAGTGTCCATCCAGCTTCCCCGTGCTCAGATGGAAAATGAGGTTTGAGTGACAACTTTATTTAGCGAGTCAAAGACTGCTGAAAATTTTATGAAATGATGCAACCCACATGCAAAACAGAGCAGAGTTTTATTAGGAGAGTTTGATGTGATACTGTGAAAAATGGGAGTAATTCTCATTAGATATCAGTTAATAAAAGGCATGAAATATAAATTAGCTGCAAGCTTGATCTGAATGAAGTTGACTTTGTGTTTGCAATAGTAGTCTTATCACTGTATGCTTATTAATAGAGATCTCATTTATTGTCCTGTCTCCTTTTATATTCAACTCATTTGAAATCATAATGGTTCCTATTAGTTAGGCTTCATTTAAAAGTATCATTGATTGTTCAAACATCCATCCTTAGAAATTTATTTATAACTTCAGTTTTTGGTGCTCAGATATTTTGCTTCACTCGAGAACAAAAATTTTAAATTAACAAAATAAGCCTTATATATATAAATGTACAAAGGAAAGGTTACTGATACTTGGGCAACTCAGAAGATTGAATTTTAAATTTTTAAAGGGTTAGTCCCATATGAAAGTGCATGAAGCTGTAGGACCTAAAATATATTGGGGATAATAATGCACATGTGTAAAATTTTATGATAAAAATATAAATCTTATTATATTATATATTCTTATATTATATATTATAATAGAAGAAAGTAAATTTTTAAGAAAGAATATAGAGACAAAACAAAACATTCACAGAATTATAAACATAAAACATAAAACATAAAAAACATTTTACATTTTTAATGTCTCACCAACATGTAAGTTCAACAGATATTTTTATGTTTAAACATGTTTTGACAAAATAATTGCTCTCCTATAACCATTTCTTAGCTTTCATTATGTTAACCAAAATAGCACTATTCAAAGAAGAAGAAGAAGAAGAAGAAGAAGCAGGAGGAGGATGAGGAGGAGGAGAAGAAGAGGAAGAAGAGGAAGAGGAAGAAGGAGAAGGAGGAGGAGGAGGAAACAATGATGTGGTTGGAGGATTCAGCATATGCTGTTTTTAAAAAAGGAAAGGCTTAATGTTAGGTCCATTTTGGAGTATTTTAGGTTCTTTGACCATTGGCAACCCATGCATTTTATATTCCAGTGTGTCCCAGAACACAAGTCCAAGATACGTAGACCTAGGAATTCAAATGAGATCATGTTCACACAGGTATTCCCATCCCTAACGCTCTGACCTCACACCTGTTTAGCCATCAGGAAGTTGACATCAGGCCAGTTGTTTGATGAATGTCCCATGGTCTAGATGCGGTCAGTTGTTTGCTGTGATATCATTAACTAATTCATCTGGCCTCTATATCTTCCGTAAATAGTAGTGAACTTGAGTTAACTATGTTTGGCAAGAGTATTTCCTAAGGGATGTTGTGTACTTCATACTACGTGACACCAGGAGGGCCATGTTCGCTTTTCCCCAGCAATGCTGTAAGTTAGATCACTGGTGGGAACACGTGGATCTTTCCATTACCAAGCCTTTTGGTATTAGAAAGCCATCTAATAGTGTGATGCTTGGCATCATATGAAATCTTTTGCCTAATGGTGTAGCATCAAGTAATAATGCTTGTTTGAATCAAGTATTTTATTAGGGGTTGAAAATGATTTTCTTAATTGCATCATTACTTCTGCATCTTGGTTGGTGTTACTCTGTAATCTTCCTAAGAAAACTTCAGCTGAAGCTATTTGCTTACCCTGAACTATAGCCCTAGCAAAATGGTAAGATAAATGCTTAATTCTTTCCTTTTAATTACCAACTTCCAAACTAAGGAGTTAATTTAATCATACTTGCCAATGAGGACAAATGAGGGTTTAGTTTTCCAATATGTTGTTGTTTGTTACTATCAATATGGACTCATGAAATTTTTTATATTCAATAACTTTCAGTTAATGATATTATTCACGATGATCAAATTTGATCAGCTGGAGTACTTTCAAATTGGTTCCCTTATCCTTTTTTAGTTGTTGTTCTCATATCCTTTTGATATAATTTATTTGCTTTCTTTCTTACTTCCTGCCATAAAATATCCTAAACCTGGAAACAGCTATTTTTCTAAGAATTTTTTAATACAAAAGGTGTTTAGAATCCGCCATTAAGATACCAAGGGTTTCATTGCTCCTCTGTTAGCAATGATTCTAGGCTTTCTCAGTGGATGGAGCTAGAAAATGTATACATTTTAACATCACAAGTTCATACTGATGTTTCCCATTTAAACTGAACATGTCAGAGTTTTTCCTTCATTTCTTTAATCCTACACTTATATCTCTTTTCATTATACTAAAAATTTTGTTTCCCGTTAACCTTAATATTTTATGCTTGCTTTATCCTACATAAACAAAAATAGTTTCAAGATAACAATACCAATATTATTAATAGTAATAATAAAGTTGACATCTAATATTTTTCACAGGTTTTAATGTCCTCAGAATATGAAGCAGGGCTCTAAAGTCATTTGAAATCTTTCCTTGGGATTCAGTTATGTTTCCAGCGTGTCTCAGAGGAAGGTACATTCGTGTCACTTTGCATTCACTCTGAAGGCTTGTATTAGTTCTGGCTACGAGCACCCCATATTGTGACCGACTTTTGTTGTTGCAAACACTTTGCCTTTAATTAAAATGTCACAACACACCTAGGATATAATTACATCTATTTTAATGCTATAAAACTGAGGTTCACAGAAATTGAGCATTTTACCCCCGTCCATTGAGCTGCCAGAAGCCTGAATTTTACTGTTAATTTCTAAGTACAGTGTCTCCTCGGCATCCCCATCACCACCTTCATTGACCGTTGTCTATACTCTATTGCTTCCAACCATCTTTGTGAACACGAACAAACAAATGAACAAAAGAAGAAAGAGCAAGTCTCCACTTGTATGTTGGGATCCAAACAGATGTGTGAAGAGGGCCTCAGTGAACTTACAGCCAGAACTACCCACTGAACCTCCACTCCTACCTAGCCACATCCTAATGCAGGAGATCGTTCATTACACACCCACACATTTGCTTAACCAAAATGCCTGTCTAGCTGCCAGAGAAGTGGAGTGTAATGCACAAATCGTTTGTGAGAAGGGATAACGATCATATTTGCTTTGGGATCAGTGCACAGAGTTGCACTGAAATACTACAGTTTTATCAAAATCTCCCTCTTTGATAGTGATATCAATAAAATACCTGATTTGAGCATCAGTATAATATATGAAAAGACCGTGTATGATTAAGAATTGCTTTGTAAGTCCTAATGAATTTCCTGGCCATGGACTATTTTACACACGACAGGAATTAGACAGAACTTTGAAATGGCCACTAAGATGTTATTGTTTCAGAAACAGCAACAAAACCCCTCCCCGCTGTATGGCAGTGGCTTGCTTTCTTGTAGGCACACCCCTCATACGGGGTGAGGGAAGCATTCTGCTTCCTTTCCACTGATGCTTTTAGAATAGAGGCAGGGAGCTGATTGTTCCTCTGCATATAGAAATAAAATAGAAACTCCTCTTAGCTTGAATTTATATTTAATTTTCATCAAGCTCACTTTGTCCTAGAAGACGTGTGTATTACAAAGTTTCACCTCTGGGACCCATGATGGGAATCCATCTCCTTGTCACATCTAACGCTACACTTGGCAGAATTCTCCTGATTCCATGAACTACTTTTAAATGACATGCAGGAGAAGAAAGACACTGTAGTTAAATATATAAAAATAAATTTTCTTGGCTTACTGGGGTAGCAAACAAATATCTGTGAGTAATGCCCCTATATCGCCAGCTAGCAGGGCACTTAATAAAACCCAAACAACTGTCACACACAGGTTATAAGGTCATTTCTCACATATAAGATAAACTAGAAATCTATCCAAAGGATAGAACCAAGGAGACTGTTATGAAGTTTGTTGGAAAATAAAAAATGAGTTTCACATGTTATTTCATTTCCTAAGGGCACTTTGATAAGCATACACACATATTGTCAATGCATACTAGGACCCGAGTGTGTGTGGAGGACACAGAAACAAGCAAGTTCAAGACCATAAATGTCATTTAGTAACGAATTAAATATTTGCCACAGGTGACAGGAAAACAAATAAGTAAAATAAAGCTGTATTTTTTTTGGCTGCCAACAATGTGGAAAAAGACAGAAATGTAAAATATGAAGACACTGTCCTTCAGGAAGGTAATGATAAGGTTTATATTTATAACATTTCCATTTAAAGTGGTCACAGAGGCTTGTTGTCCCTGTCAATGTTTGTTGAATGAATGAATGGACAAAAACAAACCTTGTAGCAAAGTGAGTTTATATGGCTTATGAAGAAGAAAGGGGAATTCATGGTTGTGGTTTCAGAATGGTTTAAGAAGCAATAACCATATTTCCAAATGAAGTCTAAAGTTAATGAAACCAAAAAAAAAAATCAATAAAATCAATAAAACCGTTAGTCTTTAACACTTTCCAATACTGGGAATACTCACACAACTGAAAAATTCTAGCCTAGTTGTGTTTAAACTTTAGTGTGCATTAACATTCACCCGGGGGGGTGCGGGGGTTGCTAAAAAAGTAGGTTCAGATCCGAGCCCAGGAATCAACACCTACATGTTGCACATGATTCTGAAACAAAGTGGTCCAGAGATCGTATTTTGAGAAACACTTCTCTATACCAAGTGGCAGGACTGAGGAGAGGTTTGGTTTTCCCCTCTTCTTTTCTTTGTGGGTTTTCTCTAATAGCAGGTGTCTTTCCTTTGTTTTGTGTTGGTTTTTTTTAAGTCTGCACCACACCTCCATGCCCCATTACCATAGCTGAATTCAGCCTTCTTACATGGAAATACTATTTAGTAAGCTCAGAATTCATATTTGGAATAAATATTAAATTAAAATAATTCCCACAAAACCAATATATAAATAGGGAAAATCAGTAGATCAAGAGTTTAAGTTCTATGGTAATTAAATGCAACGTGTAAGGTAAGGAAGGCAGAAGGAGGGAAGACTAGAAAGATACATTAAGGATTTTTGTTAAAGAAAGACACTGTAAAGAGACTAGAAAAACTTTAATACACAAAAAATATTCTCCTTTGTGTTAAAAACAAATTAAAAGTAACTAAAATGCATATTAGGGTTGCCAGATACAATTTATGTGGACAGTTATTTTGAATTTCAGGTAAACAATGAATAATTTTTTCATATAAATATCAAATTTCCCTGGGTGTCTTGTCTTTTTATTTGTTAAATCTGGTAACTCTAATATCATGTAAAACTAATGTTAAGAGTTACTTTTCTGAGTACCATAGAGTGAAGAGCATGGATTATGTATCTTTGAGTGGATCACTGACATAATTGAGGTTTGACTTCTTGAAGGAAATCTTGCAAGATGTTTCCCATGGCTTATGAACTGCCATTTGTATCAAACATCTGAGAAATTTCCCCAAAGACTATTTTACTCAATCAATGTGACAATTCTCTACCAGAGAGATCCTTTTAATACCCCACAGACTCTTTAATGAGAGATTGTAGAAGGCAGCTCAGTGCACATAACCATGTTCATTTTCTAAACATTTAAAATTACCTAATAACAATGTTGTATGTATTTTTCTTTTCTTTCCCATAGAAAACCCATTGGTGCCTTCCTGCTTGAAACAGTCTCAAATTCTGAGTAGTTTTGGTATGTCTCTGGTTTTCTCAAGGCATTCTATTTACTTCTTTACAATAAGAATTTTTTTTTTCAGTTCAACCTGATTGACATTTTGGGCCACATAATCCTTTGTTATAGGGACTGTCCTATGTACTATAGAATGTTTAGATAGTACTAGGTATCTCTGCCTCTACCTACTCAGCAGCAGAAGCACTCCCTAGTATGACAACCAAAAATATCCCCAGACTGCAAAATGTCTCCTGGAGGACACAATCACCCCTAGTTGGTCACTGCTCTACATAGGTTGTAATCCATTGCAGCTTTTTTTTCTTTCTTCTTCTTTGCTATTTTCTTCCTTCCTTCAATCTCTCTTGCTTTCTTGCTTTCAATGGGAAAGCATAGTATTCTACCTGGCTTCTTATAGGAAAATGAAAAAAATTCTTTTTAGAATTTCAACTTTTAAAGATATCCACAGTTGAGGGAGGAACCAAGATGGCGGAATAGCATGGAAGTTTTCTGTGTGTCTTGCGTCCATGAAATACAGCCAGACCAACACTAAACCATCCTACACATCTAGAAAACTGACTGGAGGATTAACACAACAATCTGCTCAACCTGAACTACAGAATTCAGTAGGTACTCAGTGTGAAGTGAACTTGGGGAGCAAGAGGCGCAGGAAGGCAGGTGTCTCTGCGAGTGGAGAGAGGATAGAGACTGGGGAGAGGGGAGAATACGGGAAAAGCACCCCTCCCCAAAAGCAGCTGGAGAGAAAGTAGAAAACTGGAAACAGTTGCAGGGTCTAAACTAAAAAGGGAGAAAGGAGAAAGGAGGGGGGTTAAATTCCATTAACTATAACAGGGGGACCGCAGTCTGCAACTTCACAGCTCCATACCTGAATGTGCTCTGGTGGGAAGAGTGAATCCCCAGGAGCAGACTGGGGTCCAGGAGGGTCTCGGGCCACATGGGGAAAAGCAGTTCCACTGCTGGAAGGACATTTGGTGGAGATGGTTGAAGCCATCTGGTCCCAGCAGACCCCAGAGAATGGCCACATTCGCTGATGCTGGAACATGGTCGTTGAGGGTGAAGCCTGGCGCCAGATGTGCGTTGTGATTTTCCATAATCCCTGAAACTCTGCTGCTACACTATCTTGCGAACTTCTTCTGGGGCGGGCTGGCACCTGGCAGTAGTCTTGTGGGGCACCGGCAGCATCAGGGTCCAGCAAGCGTTCCTGGTTGCAGCCGGCATTCGACCACTGTTTGTCCATTGCTTGGTGAGACCCTTCTGCAGAGGGGCTGAATGGGTCAAAGCCGCAGTCCTTCAGAAGTAAGACGCCAGGGGAAATATCCGCATCTGAGACAAAACTCAGGAGAGAGGTACTGCCTGGGACCTGGTCACGTAGAGTGAAAAAGCAGGGAGTGGATGAAAGCTGAAGACAGAGGATGGATACCCAATTGCTGTTCCAGGAGAATAGACTAGGTAGCTGGGTGGCACCATTTTGACCACTCCCGCGCATCACATACGCACCTACGAGCACGGCAACAATCCACCCCAGTAAGCTAGCAGCGCCCTCTAGTAGAGAGTGGAGCTGTTACACTGAGCCCCGCCCAACTGGGCCAACTTTGCTCTTCAAGAACACAAGTCTCACTGCCAGCTTGGTTTATGGACTATAAAGCGCTACATAGACTGACATCTAGGGGAAAACGAAATAATTTCAGTCCTACTTCAATCTATTAGCAGGTCCATCTATTCAATTTTATTTCCTTCTTTTTTTTCCCTGTTTTACATTTCTTTTTATTGAATACAGAAAGAGAAAAAACTCAATTTTTATTAAAAATATTTTTCTTTAAATTTTATTACTATATTTTTTACTTTTGTGTAAATTTTTTCAAATGCTATTTTACTGCCATCATTTATATTAGTCTACTTCAGTGTATTCATCTTTTCAAATTTTTAAACAATTGTTTTTTTCTTTCTTTTTCCTTTTTCTTTTTTTTCTCTTTTTCGTTTCTTTTCTTTTTCTTGAATGAAGAGAAAAACTCCATTTTAACTTCAATTTCTATTAAAAATATTTTTTTAATTTTTACTATTTTTTTGCTTTTATGTAAATTTTTTCAAACTCTATTTTACTCCCATCATTTTAGTTTAGTCTACTACAGTGTATTCACTTTTTCAAATTTTCAAACGATTTCCTTTTTTCCTTTCTTTTCTTTTTCTTTTTCCTCTTTTCTCTCTTTTTTGTTTCTTTTCTTTTTCTTGAATATAGAAAAGGAAAAATTCATTTTTATATTTAATTTTTAATAAAAATATTTTCTTTAATATTCCCCTGGTATATTCTTTATTTCTGTGTATATTTTTTCAAATTCTATTTTACCCCATCATATCATTTTAGTCTACTTCAGTGTTTTCATTTTTTCAAATCCTCAAATTATTTCCTTTTTTTTCTTTTACCCTGACCTTTTTTTCTCTAATCAACACCACTTTCAACACCCAGACAAAACACACCTAGAATCTAGCACCATTTATTTGATCTGCGTGTGTGTGTTTTTAATTTTTTTATTTTAATTTTTTTATTTAAATTTTTCAACCTCATTAATTCCTTTTCTCCCTTCAAAATGACAAAAAGAAGGAATTCACCCCAAAAGAAAGAGAACAAAGAAATGACACCCAGGGATTTAACCAACACAGATACAAGCAAGATTTTGAACCAGAATTTAGAATCATGATAATAAGAATACTAGCTGGAATTGAAAATAGATTAGAATCCCTTTCTGAAGAGATAAAAGAAGTAAAAGATAGCCAGAATGAAATTAAAAATGCTAATACGGAGCTGCAATCACGGATGGATGCAGCGGTGGCAAAGGTGGATAGAGAATAACAAAACAGAAAAAAAGAGGGAAATTAAGGCAAAAGAGCATGATTTAAGAATGAGACAAATCAGTGACTCATTAAAAAGGAACAACATCAGAATCATAGGGGTCCCAGAAGAGGAAGAGAGAGAAATAGGGGTAGAAGGGTTATGTGAGCTAACCATAGCAGAAAATTTGCCTAACCTGGGGAAAAACACAGACATCAAAATACAGGAAGCCAGAGGACTCCCATTAGATTCAACAAAAACTGACCATCAATAAGGCATATCAGAGTCAAATTCACAAAATACTCAGGCAAGGAGAGAATCATGAAAGCAACAAGGGAAAAAAGTCCCTAAGCTACATGGGAAGATGGATCAGGTTTACAGGAGACCTATTCACAGAAACTTGGCAGGCCAAAAGGAGTGGCAGGATATATTCAATGTGCTGAATCAGAAAAAATATGCAGCCAAGAATTCTTTATCCACCAAGGCTGTCATTCAAAATAGAAGGAGAGAGAAAAAGTTTCGCAGACAAACAAAAATTAAAGGAGTTTGTGGCCACTAAGCCAGCCCTACAAGAAATTTTAAGGGGGACTCTCTGAGGGGAGAAAAGATGGGAAAAAAATATATATATATATAGCAAAAGCAACAAATACTAGAAAGGACCAGAGAACACCACCAGAAACTCCAACTCTACAAGCATCATAATGGCAATAAATTCAAATCTTTCAGTACTCACTCTAAACGTCAATGGACTCAATGCTCCATTCAAAAGACATACGGTAACAGAATGGATAAGAAAACAAGATCCATCTATATGCTGTTTACAAGAGACCCATCTATATGCTGTTTACAAGAGACACCTTCAGATTGAAAATAAGGGGATGGAGAACCATCTATCATGCTCATGGTCAACAAAAGAAAGCCAGAGTAGCCATACTTATATCAGACAATCTAGACTTTAAAATAAAGACTGTAACAAGAGATGCAGAAGGACATTATATCATAATCAAGGGGTCGATCCACCAAGAAGACCTAACAACTGTAAACATTTATGCACTAAATGTGAAACACTCAAATATATAAATCCATTAATCACAAACATAATGGAACTCACTAATAGTAATACCATAATAGTAGGAGACTCCAACACCCCACTCACAGCAATGGACAGATCATCTAATCAAAAAATCAACAAGGAAACAATGGCTTTGAATGACACAATGGACCAGATGGACTTAACAGATATATTCAGAATATTTCATCCTAAAGCAGTGGAATATACATTCTTATCCAGTGCACATAGAACGTTCTCCAGAATAGACCACATACTGGGACACAAATCAGCCCTAAGTAAGTAAAAAAGATCGAGATCATACCATGCATATTTTCAGACCACAATGCTATGAAACTCGAAATCAACCACAAGAAAAAATTTGGAAAGGTAACAAATACTTGGAGACTGAAGAAAATCCTACTAAATAATGAATGGGCTAACCAAGCAGTTGAAGAGAAAATTAAAAAGTATATGGAAGCAAATGATAATGATAACACCACAACCCAAAACCCCTAGGATGCAGCAAAGGCGGTCATAAGAGGAAAGTATATAGCAATCCAGGACTTCCTAAAGAAGGAAGAAAGATCTCAGATACACAATCTAACCATACACCTTAAGGAGCTGGAAAAAAAAAACAGCAAATAAAACCCACAACCAGCAGAAGACAGGAAATAATGAAGATTAGAGCAGAAATTAATGTTATCGAAAACCAAAAAAAAACAGAACAATGAAACAAGAAGTTGGTTCTTTGAAAGAATTAACAAAATTGATAAACCACTAGCCAGTTTGATCAAAAAGAAAAAGGAAAGGACCCAAATAAATAAAATCAAGAATGAAAGAGGAGAGATCACAACCAACACAACAGAAATAAAAACAATAAAGAGACTATTATGAGCAATTATAAACCAATAAAATGGGCAATCTGGAAGAAATGGACAAATTCCTTGAAAGATATACACTACCAAAACTGAAACAGGAGGAAATAGAAAATTTGAGCAGAGCCATAACCAGTAAGGAAATCAAATTAGTAATCAAAAATCTGCCAAAAAACAAGAGTCCAGAGCCAGATGGCTTTCCAAGGGAATTCTACCAAACATTTAAGGAAGAGTTAACACCCATTCTCTTGAAGCTGTTCCAAAAAATAGAAACGGGAGGAAAAGTTCCAAACTCTTTCTATGAAGCCAGCATTACCTTCATTCCAAATCCAGAGACCCCACTAAAAAGGACAACTATAGACCAATTTCCCTGATGAACATGGATGCAAAAATCCTGAACAAGATATTAGCCAACCAGATCCAACAATACATTAAAAAAATTATTCACCATCACAAGTGGGATTTATACCCAGGATGCAGGGCTGGTTCAATATCCACGAAACAATTAACATGATTCATCACATCAATAAAAGGAAGTACAAGAACCATATGATCCTCTCAATAGATGCAGAGAAAGCATTAGACAAAATATAGCATCCTTTCTTGATAAATACCCTCAAGAAAGTAGGG
The DNA here is from genome assembly GCF_022837055.1 of Prionailurus viverrinus. Classification (NCBI taxonomy): domain Eukaryota; kingdom Metazoa; phylum Chordata; class Mammalia; order Carnivora; family Felidae; genus Prionailurus; species Prionailurus viverrinus. Next base: position 66,327,722 of record NC_062567.1, read on the forward strand.
ATAAAAGGAACATACCTCGAGATCATAAAAGCCATATATGAACAACCCAATGCTAATATCATCCTCAATGGGGAAAAACTGAGAGCTTTCCCCCTAAGGTCAGGAATGAAACAGGGATGTCCACTCTCACCACTGTTATCCAACATAGTATTGGAAGTCTTAGCCTCTGCAATCGGACAACACAAAGAAATAAAAGGCATCCGAATTGGCCAGGAGGAGGTCAAACATTCACTCTTCACAGATGCCATGATACTCTATATGGAAAACCCAAAAGATTCCACCAAAAAACTGCTAGAACTGATTCATGAATTCGGGAAAGTTGCAGGATATAAAATCAATGCACAGAAATTGGTTGCATTCCTGTACACCAACAATGAAGCAACAGAAAGAGAAATCAAGGAATTGATCCCATCTACAGTTGCACAAAAAACCATAAAATACCTAGGAATAAATCTAACCAAAGAGGTGAAAAATCTATATGCTGAAAAATATAGAAAGTTTATGAAAGAAATTGAAGAAGACACCAAAAAATGGAAAAAGATTCCATGCTCCTGGATAGGAAGAACATATTGCTAAAATGTCAACGCTACCCAAAGCAATCTACGTATTCAATGCAATCCCTATCAAAATAACACCAGCATTCTTCACAGAGCTAGAACAAATAATTCTAAATTTGTATGGAACCAGAAAAGACCCCAAATAGCCAAAGCGATCTTGCAAAAGAAAACCAAAGCAGGAGGCATCACAATCCCAGACTTCAAGCTATACTACAAAGCTGTAATCATCAAGACACTATGGTACTGGCACAAGAATAGACACTCAGATCAATGGAACAGAATAGAGATCCCAGAAATGGACCCACAAACATGTGGCCAACTAATCTTTAACAAAGCAGGAAAGAACATCCAATGGAACAAACACAATCTCTTCAGCAAGTGGTGCTGGAAAAACTGGGAAGTGACATGCAAAAGAATGAACCTGGACCACTTTCTTACACCATACACAAAATAAACTCAAAATGGATGAAAGACATAAATGTAAGACAGGAAGCCAACAAAATCCTACAGGAGAAAGCAGGCAAAAACCTTTTTGATCTTGGCTGCAGCAATTTCTTACTGAACACGTCTCTGGAGGCAAAGGAAACAAAAGCAAAAATCAACTACTGGGACCTCATCAAAATAAAAAGCTTCTGCACAGCAAAGGAAACAATCAGCAAAACTTAAAGGCAACCAACAAAATGGAAGAAGATATTTTCAAATGACATATCAGATAAAGGGTTAGTATCCAAAATCTATAAAGAACTTATCCAACTCAACACCGAAAAAACAAAGAATCCAGTGAATAAATGGACAAAAGACATGAATAGACACTTCTCCAAAGAAGACATCCATAGGGCCAACTGACACATGAAAAAATTCACAACATCACTCATCATCAGGGAAATACAAATCAAAATCACAATGAGATACCACCTCACACCTCTCAGAATGGCTAACATGAACAACTCAGGCAACAACAGATGTTGGTGAGGATGCAGAGAAAGAGGATCTCTTTTGCATTGTTGGTGGCAATGCAAGCTGGTGCAGCCACTCTGGAAAACAGTATGGAGGCTCCTCAAAAAACTGAAAATAGAACTACCCTATAACCCATCAACTGCACTACTAGGCATTTATCCACGGGATACATGTGTGCTGTTTCGAAGGGACACATGCACGCCCATGTTTATAGCAGTACTATCAACAATAGCTAAAGTATGGAAAGAGCCCAAATGCCCATCGACGGATGAGTGGTAAAGATGATACAATGGAGTATTACTTGGCAATCAAAGAGAATGAAATCTTGCCATTTGCAACTACGTGGATGGAACTGGTGTTATGCTAAGTGAAATTAGTCGGAGAAACACAAAAACCATATGACTTCACTCATATGAGGACTTTAAGGGACAAAAGAGATGAACATAAGGGAAGGGAAACAAAAATAATATAAAAACAGGGAGGGGGACAAAACAGAAGAGACTCATAAATATGGAAAACAAACTGAGGGTTACTGGAAGGGTTGTGGGAGGGGGGATGGGCTAAATGGGTAAGGGGCACTAAGGAATCTACTCCTGAAATCATTGTTGCACTATATGCTAATTTGGATGTAATTTTTTAAAAAATTAAAAATAAAATTAAAAATAAATAAAATAAAAATAAAGATATCCACAGTCAATGACACCCAAAAAATGAGTTAGGGGAAAAAAAATCAATGAATGATATTGGAAGATACTGATAAGTAATTTAAGAAAAAAAAATTAGACCACTAAATAAACTACACATCTTTTAAACGATAAAATTTTTAGTCTAAAATGTATAAAAACTGGTTGAAAACAGTATTGGGTACTTGCCAGTATTACATATTAATAACTTAGCAAACTATTTGAGTGATATCATAAAGGAAAACACTGAAAGATTAAACTCTGAAGACATTAACTATCTACAGAGCATAATAAAAATGAAACTGCAAAAATACATCTGCTAATATACAAAAGGGTGTAGATATAATTTAATATATAATAGCAGCTCTCTTATCTGAGGCAATTGGGACTGTAGTTAGTGAGTTCATCAAAAAGTTCAGGTTCGTATTATTCACAAGTACCTTAAATATTTCAATTTAATTTAAAACCTGTAGATGTAGTTACTCATCAATCTTTAGTATAGAATCACCTCTTTCATTTTGAATATCCGTCCATGGATAGGAGTTCCACATTCATTTTCTTGCAGAAACCACACCCATAAGGCATCTGCAATGATTTTCAAGGTATCTTCCTGTAAATAAGTTAGGATTCTTCTTTAAATAGGAGTGCAAACGTCTTTATAAACACGTGCAAAACGTGTTTATAATATCTTTCCATATGTTGTAATTATGTATCTCACTCTAAAATTAAAAGCATTTGTCATTGAACAATTAATCTTCATTCTCTTTCTGATTCATATTTCACTATTTCCAATAAAACAAAATTGAACAATAATTACATGTTACAAGTAGATGTTAAAAGGCATGATGAACGTGGAAAGAGCACACAGACCTCAGATAAGAACACAAGCATACTTTAAATAGAACTGCACAATTTGTTAATCATTTTCTCTTTAGAGACCATGCTTTTGGGGTCACATTATGAAAAGCCATAAGATTTTTCTTCTATATTATCTTCAAGCTGTTTTTTCAGTCTTAATTTTACACTTAGACCTATTGTCTATTTTGAGTTCATTTTTTCTCCATAGTGCAAAGAATGGATTGGATTAAAATTTTCTACTATTCAAAATACACTGGTTTTTTTTGTTTTGTTTTGTTTTTTCTGAAATTTATTGACAAATTGGTTTCCATACAACACCCAGTGCTCATCCCAAAAGGTGCCCTCCTCAATACCCATCACCCACCCTCTCCTCCCTCCCACCCCCCATCAACCCTCAGTTTGTTCTCAGTTTTTAACAGTCTCTTAAGTTTTGGCTCTCTCCCATTCTAACCTCTTTTTTTTTTTTTTTTCCTTCCCCTCCCCCATGGGTTCCTGTTAAGTTTCTCAGGATCCACATAAGAGTGAAACCATATGGTATCTGTCTTTCTCTGTATGGCTTATTTCACTTAGCATCACACTCTCCAGTTCCATCCACGTTGCTACAAAAGGCCATATTTCATTTTTTCTCATTGCCAAGTAGTATTCCATTGTGTATATAAACCACAATTTCTTTATCCATTCATCAGTTGATGGACATTTAGGCTCTTTCCATAATTTGGCTATTGTTGAGAGTGCTGCTATAAACATTGGGTTACAAGTGCCCCTGTGCATCAGTACTCCTGTATCCCTTGGGTAAATTCCTAGCAGTGCTATTGCTGGGTCATAGGGTAGGTCTATTTTTAATTTTCTGAGGAACGTCCACACTGCTTTCCAGAGCAGCTGCACCAGTTTGCATTCCCACCAACAGTGCAAGAGGGTTCCCGTTTCTCCACATCCTCTCCAGCATCTATAGTCTCCTGATTTGTTCATTTTGGCCACTCTGACTGGTGTGAGGTGATACCTGAGTGTGGTTTTGATTTGTATTTCCCTGATAAGGAGCGACGCTGAACATCTTTTCATGTGCCTGTTGGCCATCCGGATGTCTTCTTTAGAGAAGTGTCTATTCATGTTTTCTGCCCATTTCTTCACTGGGTTATTTGTTTTTTGGGTGTGGAGTTTGGTGAGCTCTTTATAGATTTTGGATACTAGCCCTTTGTCCGATATGTAATTTGCGAATATCTTTTCCCATTCCGTTGGTTGCCTTTTAGTTTTGTTGGTTGTTTCCTTTGCTGTGCAGAAGCTTTTTATCTTCATAAGGTCCCAGTAATTCACTTTTGCTTTTAATTCCCTTGCCTTTGGGGATGTGTCGAGTAAGAGATTGCTACAGCTGAGGTCAGAGAGGTCTTTTCCTGCTTTCTCCTCTAAGGTTTTGATGGTTTCCTGTCTCACATTTAGGTCCTTTATCCATTTTGAGTTTATTTTTGTGAATGGTGTGAGAAAGTGGTCTAGTTTCAACCTTCTGCATGTTGCTGTCCAGTTCTCCCAGCACCATTTGTTAAAGAGGCTGTCTTTTTTCCATTGGATGTTCTTTCCTGCTTTGTCAAAGATGAGTTGGCCATACGTTTGTGGGTCTAGTTCTGGGGTTTCTATTCTATTCCATTGGTCTATGTGTCTGTTTTGGTGCCAATACCATGCTGTCTTGATGATGACAGCTTTGTAGTAGAGGCTAACGTCTGGGATTGTGATGCCTCCTGCTTTGGTCTTCTTCTTCAAAATTCCTTTGGCTATTCGGGGCCTTTTGTGGTTCCATATGAATTTTAGGATTGCTTGTTCTAGTTTCGAGAAGAATGCTGGTGCAATTTTGATTGGGATTGCATTGAATGTGTAGATAGCTTTGGGTAGTATTGACATTTTGACAATATTTATTCTTCCAATCCATGAGCAGGGAATGTCTTTCCATTTCTTTAAATCTTCTTCAATTTCCTTCATAAGCTTTCTATAGTTTTCAGCATACAGATCCTTTACATCTTTGGTTAGATTTATTCCTAGGTATTTTATGCTTCTTGGTGCAATTGTGAATGGGATCAGTTTCTTTATTTGTCTTTCTGTTGCTTCATTGTTAGTGTATAAGAATGCAACTGATTTCTGTACATTGATTTTGTATCCTGCAACTTTGCTGAATTCATGGATCAGTTCTAGCAGACTTTTGGTGGAGTCTATCGGATTTTCCATGTATAATATCATGTCATCTGCAAAAAGCGAAAGCTTGACTTCATCTTTGCCAATTTTGATGCCTTTGATTTCCTTTTGTTGTCTGATTGCTGATGCTAGAACTTCCAGCACTATGTTAAACAGCAGCGGTGAGAGTGGGCATCCTTGTCGTGTTCCTGATCTCAGGGAAAAAGCTTTCAGTTTTTCCCCGTTGAGGATGATGTTAGCTGTGGGCTTTTCATAAATGGCTTTTATGATCTTTAAGTATGTTCCTTCTATCCCAACTTTCTCAAGGGTTTTTATTAAGAAAGGGTGCTGGATTTTGTCGAAGGCCTTTTCTGCATCGATTGACAGGATCATATGGTTCTTCTCTCTTTTTTTGTTAATGTGATGTATCACGTTGATTGATTTGCGAATGTTGAACCAGCCCTGCATCCCAGGAATGAATCCCACTTGATCATGGTGAATAATTCTTTTTATATGCCGTTGAATTCGATTTGCTAGTACCTTATTGAGAATTTTTGCATCCATATTCATCAGGGATATTGGCCTGTAGTTCTCTTTTTTTACTGGGTCTCTGTCTGGTTTAGGAATCAAAGTAATCCTGGCTTCATAGAATGAGTCTGGAAGTTTTCCTTCCCTTTCTATTTCTTGGAATAGCTTGAGAAGGATAGGTATTATCTCTGCTTTAAACGTCTGATAGAACTCCCCTGAGAAGCCATCTGGTCCTGGACTCTTATTTGTTGGGAGATTTTTGAGAACCGATTCAATTTCTTCGCTGGTTATGGGTCTGTTCAAGCTTTCTATTTCCTCCTGATTGAGTTTTGGAAGAGTGTGGGTGTTCAGGAATTTGTCCATTTCTTCCAGGTTGTCCAATTTGTTGGCATATAAGTTTTCATAGTATTCCCTGATAATTGTTTGTATCTCTGAGGGATTGGTTGTAATCATTCCATTTTCATTCATGATTTTATCTATTTGGGTCATCTCCCTTTTCTTTTTGAGAAGCCTGGCTAGAGGTTTGTCAATTTTGTTTATTTTTTCAAAAAACCAACTCTTGGTTTCATTGATCTGCTCTACAGTTTTTTTAGTTTCTATATTGTTTATTTCTGCTCTGATCTTTATTATTTCTCTTCTTCTGCTGGGCTTAGGCTGCCTTTGCTGTTCTGCTTCTAGTTCCTTTAGGTGTGCTGTTAGATTTTGTATTTGGGATTTTTCTTGTTTCTTGAGATAGGCCTGGATTGCAATGTATTTTCCTCTCAGGACTGCCTTTGCTGCGTCCCAAAGCGTTTGGATTGTTGTATTTTCATTTTCGTTTGTTTCCATATATTTTTTAATTTCTTCTCTAATTGCCTGGTTGACCCACTCATTCGTTAGTAGGGTGTTCTTTAACCTCCATGCTTTTGGAGGTTTTCCAGACTTTTTTATGTGGTTGATTTCAAGCTTCATAGCATTGTGGTCTGAAAGTAAGCATGGTATAATTTCAATTCTTGTAAACTTATGAAGGGCTGTTTTGTGACCCAGTATATGATCTATTTTGGAGAATGTTCCATGTGCACTCGAGAAGAAAGTATATTCTGTTGCTTTGGGATGCAGAGTTCTAAATATATCTGGCAAGTCCATCTGATCCAATGTCTCATTCAGGGCCCTTGTTTCTTTATTGACCGTGTGTCTAGATGATCTATCCATTTCTGTAAGTGGTGTATTAAAGTCCCCTGCAATTACCACATTCTTATCAATAAGGTTGCTTATGTTTATGAGTAATTGTTTTATATATTTGGGGGCTCCGGTATTCGGTGCATAGACATTTATAATTGTTAGCTCTTCCTGATGGATAGACCCTGTAACTATTATATAATGTCCTTCTTCATCTCTTGTTACAGCCTTTAATTTAAAGTCTAGTTTGTCTGATAGAAGTATGGCTACTCCAGCTTTCTTTTGGCTTCCAGTCGCATGATAAATAGTTCTCCATCCCCTCACTCTCAATCTAAAGGTGTCCTCAGGTCTAAAATGAGTCTCTTGTAGACAGCAAATAGATGGGTCTTGTTTTTTTTATCCATTCTGATACCCTATGTCTTTTGGTTGGCGCATTTAATCCATTTACATTCAGTGTTATTATAGAAAGATACGGGTTTAGAGTCATTGTGATGTCTGTATGTTTTATGCTTATAGTGATGTCTCTGGGACTTTGTCTCACAGGGTCCCCCTTAGGATCTCTTGTAGGGCTGGTTTAGTGGTGACAAATTCCTTCAGTTTTTGTTTGTTTGGGAAGACCTTTATCTCTCCTTCTATTCTAAATGACAGACTTGCTGGATAAAGGATTCTTGGCTGCATATTTTTTCTGTCTAGCACCCTGAAAATTTCGTGCCAATTCTTTCTGGCCTGCCAAGTTTCAAAAGAGAGATCAGTCACGAGTCTTATAGGTCTCCCTTTATATGTGAGGGCACGTTTACCCCTTGCTGCTTTCAGAATTTTCTCTTTATCCTTGTATTTTGCCAGTTTCACTATGATATGTCGTGCAGAAGATCGATTCAAGTTACGTCTGAAGGGAGTTCTCTGTGCCTCTTGGATTTCAATGCCTTTTTCCTTCCCCAGTTCAGGGAAGTTCTCAGCTATGATTTCTTCAAGTACCCCTTCAGCACCTTTCCCTCTCTCTTCCTCCTCTGGGATACCAATTATGCGTATATTATTTCTTTTTAGTGTATCACTTAGTTCTCTAATTTTCCCCTCATACTCCTGGATTTTTTTATCTCTCTTTTTCTCAGCTTCCTCTTTTTCCATAACTTTATCTTCTAGTTCACCTATTCTCTCCTCTGCCTCTTCAAGCCGAGCTGTGGTGGTTTCCATTTTGTTATGCATTTCGTTTAAAACGTTTTTCAGCTCCTCGTGACTGTTCCTTAGTCCCTTGATCTCTGTAGCAAGAGATTCTCTGCTGTCCTGTATACTGTTTTCAAGCCCAGCGATTAATTTTATGACTATTATTCTAAATTCACTTTCTGTTATATTATTTAAATCCTCTTTGATCAGCTCATTAGCTGTTGTTATTTCCTGGAGATTCTTCTGAGGGGAGTTCTTCCGCTTGGTCATTTTGGATAGTCCCTGGCCTGGTGAGGACCTGCAGGGCACTTCCCCTGTGCTGTGGTGTATAACTGGAGTTGGTGGGCGGGGCCGCAGTCAGACCTGATGTCTGCCCCCAGCCCACCGCTGGGGCCACAGTCAGACTGGTGTGTGCCTTCTCTTCCCCTCTCCTAGGGGTGGGATTCACTGTGGGGTGGTGTGGCTCGTCTGGGCTACTTGCACCCTGCCAGGCTTGTGATGCTGGGGATCTGGCGTATTAGCTGGGGTGGGTAGGCAAGGTGCTCGGGGGCAGGAGGGGCAGGCTTAGATCGCTTCTCCTTAGGTGATCCACTTCAGGAGGGGCCCTGTGGCAGCGGGAGGGAGTCAGATCCGCTGCCGGAGGTTTGGCTCCGCAGAAGCGCAGAGTTGGGTGTTTGCGCGGAGCGAGCAAGTTCCCTGGCAGGAACCGGTTCCCTTTGGGATTTCGGCTGGGGGATGGGCGGGGGCAATGGCGCTGGCAAGCGCCTTTGTTCCCCACCAAACTGAGCTCTGTTGTCAGGGGGCTCAGCAGCTCTCCCTCCCTTTGTCCTCCAGCCTTCCCGCTTTCCGAGCAGAGCTGTTAATTTATGACCTCCCAGACGCTAAGTCGCGCTTGCTGTCGGAACACAGTCCGCCCGGCCCCTCCGCTTTTGCAAGCCAGACTCGGGGGCTCTGCTTGGCCGGCGAGCCGCCCCTCCGCCCCGGCTCCCTCCCGCCAGTCCGTGGAGCGCGCACCGCCTCGCCGCCCTTCCTACCCTCTTCCGTGGGCCTTCTCGTGGGCCTCTCGTCTGCGTTTGGCTCCGGCGACTCTGTTCTGCTAATCCTCTGGCGGTTCTGGGTTATTTAGGCAGGTGTAGATGGAATCTAAGTGATCAGCAGGACGTGCGGTGAGCCCAGCGTCCTCCTAAGCCACCATCTTGCCGCAACCTCCCCAAAATACACTGTTAAGAACATTGAAAGGATAAACTACCAACAGAGAAATGCCTTTTGCGTTTTCACTTTATTTTAAAAATAAGTTTGTCAAGGGCTACACAGGAAAAAAAAAAACTTGAGATTTTGACTGGAATTGCATTCATTCTTTAGATCAGTGTGCAAAGAATTGATAGCCCTAATATATGGAATCCTCCAAACATTAAATGTTCAATTTATTTAAGATCCTTTATTTATCTCAAATAAAAAATAAAAAATATCCTTTATTTATATTAATAATGTTTTATAGCTTTCTGCATAGAGGTCTTACAAATATTTTGTAGTTGTAGTCGTAAGCATTTGATATTTATTAAATCTTGTTGGAAATAGCATCTTTTAAATTCTTTTATCTTTCTGTATATTTCTGTTAATTTTCTTATATATTTTCTATATGTTAACTTTCTTCTAATGCTGTGAATTATATTGATCTATTTTTGTGCTAAGCTTGAAGTTTTTAATAAACCCAACTTGGTCATGGTGTACTTTTCATGTAGATCTAGTTTCAATCTGACCGCATGTTGCTTAGAATTTTTACATCTATGTTTATGAATAAAATCGACCTGTAATTTACTTTCTTATAATGTCCTTGTTAGGTTTTGATATCAAGAATACGCTAGTCTTGGGGCACCTGGGTGGCTCAGTGGGCTGAGCGTCTGACTCTTGGTTTTGGCTCAGATCATGCATGATCCTAGGGTCCTAGGATGGAGCCCCATGACAGGCTCCGCCCTGAACACTGAGCCTCCTTAATATTCTCTCTCTCTCCCTCTTCCCCTCTTCCCTGCTCATGTGCTTGCACTCTCTCCCTCTCTCTCTCTCTCTCTCTCTAAAAAAAAAAAGGAAAAGAAAAGAAAAGAGACAAAGAATATGCTAGTCTCATGATATAATTGGGGATTGTTCCTTCTTTCTATTCTCTGGGACCATTTACTTAGCATTGGTGTTATTTCTCCTTTAATGCTTATTAAAATTAGCCATTGAAACTGTCTCACAGATCGGATCCTTAATTATTAGAAGTGTCTTCTAATCTTCTGTTTTCCTTTGTACCAGTTTTAGTAAGTTGTATTTTTTAGAAATTTACTTTATCAAAATTTTCTGATTGGTATAAATTTGTTCATAATATCTAATTAGAATATTGATAATTTTTGCATATCTATGGTAATGTCCTTTTTGTTTTTTATTTCTGTTGCTATCGGTTCCATCACTGCTCTTTACTGATCAGTGTAGTAAAGGGTTACACATTTGCTTAGTTTCTTACACATTTGATTAGTTTCATACAAGAGCCAACTTTAAGTTGTAGTTTTCCTCTGTCGTATGTGTTGTCTATTCTAAAAATTTCTACATTTTTTAAAGTTTTATTTATTTAAGTAATCTTTACATCCCACATGGAGCTCAAACTCATGACCTGAGATCAAGAGTCCTCCTCCAACTGAGCTAGCCAGGTGCCCTTAAAATTTCCACTTTGATCTTTTTTTCCTTTCTCTTCTACTGAATTTTCTTTCTCTTCTACTGAATTCTAATGAATTTTGAGCTCATTACTTTTAGTCTCTTTTCCATATTTTTGGCTATATGTTTTTCTTTAAGAAGTTTTGATACACAGTATTTTTTTCATTTTGTTAAAAATATTTTCAAATTTTCATTATAATTTCTTCAACTCAAGAGTTATTTATGATTGTATTTCTTAATTTACAAAGAATATGGGTTTTTTTTCAATTTCTTTTATTAGTTATTTCTAGTTTAGCATCACTGTGGTCAGAGAACACATCGTTTTTCTTATTAAGTGTTAAGTATATTTAAATGTGATTTATGGCACATCATAGGCATATTTTTATAAATGTTTTACTTATATTTACTTTATTTTTTATTTTTATTTGTATTTTTTTGAGAGAGGAAGCATACAAGCAGGGAGGGGTCAGAGAGAGAGAGAGAGAGAGAGAGAGAGAGAGAGAGAGAATCTTAAGCAGGCTCCATGCTTAAGGTAAAACCTGTCATGGGGCTCAGTCACACAACTGTGAGACCATGACCTGAGGTGAAATCAAGACTTCGACACTTAACCAACTGAGCTACCCAGTTGCCCCTACATATACTTATTTTAAGAGAATGTGAAATCTTCACATTTTTTGAACATTGTTTATGTATGTCAAGTTTTCTCATAATCTTATTCAGATATTTAGTACCCTTGCCAAGTTTTTATCTGACTATTCTGCTGTTTAGTGAGAGACCCACATATTTACCACATATTTATGTTGTTTTTTTAACCATTGTTTCTACCACACCAATCCTCCATCTAAAATTATTTTTATTCTGCCTGAACACTTTGTTACTTTTTGAAGCATGTATCTACTGTCAAATAATTGCTTCATTTTTATTTGTCTAAAAATGCCTTCATTCTGCCTTCTTTCTTGGAAAGTTTTTTTGTTTTGGGCTCAGTTGGTTGGGTGGATGATTGGTTTTTGGTATTTGGGGTGTTTTTGCAGACAATTCTGTCAGCATTTGTAGACATCACTCCATTTTCTGCTTTCCATTGATTCTGCTCAATGACAATTATTAATCTGAATGTTGCTCCACTAAAAATCTGTTTTGCTTTGTTTTGTGTTCCTTAACTGCTTTTAAAATTTTTGTATTTGTCAGTTTAGAGAAAACTGACATTTCCTTTTTAAATATTGCTTCCATTTAATTGCTTCTCTCCTCTTCTGTGGATCTCTAATCACATGTGTACTAGACCTTATCACTTACTTATCCATGCTTCTTAATCTTTTCTCCTGTATTTTCAATTCCCCTATTTCTCATTACTTGATTGTTATATTCTTCTGACTCATCTTCCCATTCAATAAAATTCAGTTATATCTAATGTGCAGTTTTTCTTATATTTTGTTCTCAATTTTGATTATTACATTTCCCAGTGTCAGGATTGACATTTAATATTTTCCCATGGTTTCCAAGTCTCTGATAAAATACTTGATCATTCATCTTTTCAATTATAATCATATATTTTTTAAAGTCTGTGTCCAATAACATTATCCCTTCAATATCTGAAGCTCTTATTTGTCTCTCTCTATTATAGTTTATTATTTCTACTGTGTTGGTTCTAGTGTGTATTGTCCTCTTGTGTGCCTGATTTTTTTTAACTGTATGCCAGACATTGTATTTGCAAAATTCTTTGTAAAATTAACTTGAGTGTAAAAATTATGCTATCTTTCTCTAAAGAGAATATATGTTGTTTCTGTCAACTATTTGGGAACCTCACAATCTGGGACCACCTTCTTTTAGTTCAGAAATAAAAAAGATCTGCAGGAAATCCAATCCTTCCCAGGGCTATTTCCTCTGGTCTGTCTTTACTCCTAGAGTGTAGCCCTACGGAGTATGAACCCAAGCCAGAGATTTTCACCAGAGCCCTCTCCCCTCTTTCCAGCTCTGAATTCAAATTCATATTTCCTTGTAAGGCCATCAAGGCCAGTGGTCAGGCTCTCAGCCCCTTATTTCTTTTCTCCAGAACCAACAGCCTACCTCCTTCAAAGGAAAGCAGCCCCAAACAGGAAACTCACTTCCTCAGTTCTTAGTCCTTCCAGGTTCTAGTCTGATTTAACTCTGGTTTCTTTCTGGCTCTCTGACATTTTCTCGAGTCAACCCTTTGGTTGCCCCTTGGAGCTTCTGAGCCCAGCAGAGAGCTTGTACCAGCTGTCCTGTGGGCCCTTAAGCAGAAAGCATCATTGTAACATCAGTGACAGTAGAAGGTGAGGATGAGATGTCCTTCCCCAATTTTCCTTAACCATGTGAGCTCCATGTTTTCTCCTTGTTTTCAGTGGAAGAATTTCCTAAATTATTTCACAACACAATTTACAGCACTGGAAGCCACCTTGTCTGTGGTTTATGTCTTTTTGGTTTCCTTTGTTACAACACTTTAGCTTTCAGATTGACCCATAAAAAAAATTGACACACTAATCCTATTTCTTGAGAAAAAGTAATGTGCTTCATAATATGTATGGTAGGAATACAGAGGAAGGAGTTTGTAATTTACAAATTACAGTTGTCTGACAAAGGATGGGAATGAAAGCTGGAACAATCAGATGCGTGAGTTAATAGTGGAAGTCCGCAAGGACACACTCGGGTCTGCAGGCTTTTGTTTGGGAAACCATGTATGCGATTGAATGCAGTGCTCCAGGAGGAGCCAACACCTTGAGAGAAGCAGAAGGAACGTGGTTGCATATCAGCGGCCACCAATGGGCAGGGTTTCTAAGAACAGACATCGCTACTGTCATTCGGAGAGAACGTACCTGCAAGACAGTAAGGACCAGCTCTCCACATGTGGATTTAAGGAAAAACAAAGGGAAGCAAAGGGACCTGAGGATAAGGATCCCTGCCCCAATTTCCTTGAGTCACATCAGCCCCAGGTCTCTGGTAAAGCCAATGAGAGGTACAGAAGCTGTTTCAAAATTGACTGAGATTGGATTTCTCATTAACCTTCACAGGTGGGAGCCCTAGCCAGATATCATTTGACTTAGAAAAACAAAGAAATGTGACCTTTCTTGTACTGGAGCGTCATGAAGCAATTCATTTAAGTTAGATTCATAATAGTAAAATATAGGAAACAACCTAAATGTCAGACAACAGGGCAAAGAGCAATCACGGATAGCACCTCTGTACAATTACATGAAGTTATTAAACACTGTACCTACTCAGACTATTTAGCAATATGGGGATGATCACATACATTTTAAATGCAAATATAAAGCAAAATTGTATCTATCTATGATAGCGGTTTTTAAGAAATTGTGTACAAATAAAGATGAAGTCTGAAATAGAAGAGAAAAAAATACAGATTTGATACTTTGGGTGATTTACTTTGGTTAATGCTTTGCTTTTCTGCTTCCTTCACTGTTATTTTTTTATCCCAAAGTTAAATGATTTTTTTAATAATACCTGATTGATTTCTTTGCAAAGATTCAGGACTGCTGAATTTTATATTCAGTTGCTTATTAATCATTAATTTACTCAACAAATGTTTATTGAGCCACTCACATAGGTACAAAACACTATGGTAAGTGATAGCATTACAATGGTAAATAAAACTGAACAAATCTCACATCATAGGGAAGGAGTATATGTAAACAAAAGCACAAATACACATTTCAACTTTTAACTTCTATTCTCTAAATTACTCTAAGAATAAGTGATATATAACCCTTCTCAGGTAACTTTAGAATTGATATTCAAGCTGAAACTTAAAGAATATAGAGCCAGGAGGGGGCGAGCGGGGGGAGGGGAAGGGAAGAAACATATCAGAAAGAATTAGGCCCTATTTTGAGGCTACAAGGAGCAGAAATAGTAATAGAATGGGAGCTGCTTGCTGAGAAGAATTTCCGGGGAGTACATTATGTTTTCTCAGATCAAGTATTAGTCAAAACACAACCTCCATGACCATGTCCTTTCACACAATTTTAATTTCTTTCCTCTACAAGTTGGTTACTGGAGGAGAGTTTAATAATAAAATGGGCAGGGACACATAAAGATGGGATATAGGGAAATCACAAGGGATAGTGCAGTGCCCTAGGACAAGTAATTGTTGGGGGCTGTAAGTGCTCCAATCCTGAAGTAGTGAGGGGAAGAGCAGTTAACAGAACCTTGAAAAAGTGCTGTGTGGAAAGAGTCAGCTAAAAGAGGCTGTGCCCTAAGGCCTAGAATATGACCAACTTTTCGCATCCTTGAAGGGAAGGAATAATTACCTTCACCTTATCCTCTTTCTCCCCATTGATTTCCCAATGGTGTTCCCTATTGGCCAAACCTGATGTGAAGCCAGAGAACAAGAGAAAACAAGTGCAAAGAGCAGTGGGGAGAAGGGTAGGGAGTGGATCTGGAAAGGCAAATGGAAGACATCCAGCGTGGATGGTAGGTTGACCCAACATGACTCCTTAGCTTTGCTGTTTGCTAAAGAACCTAAGCAGCCGTGAAGCGAAGGTCCAGAAAGAGTCACTGTCATTGCACCCATTTCTGGCCACATCCAATCAAGGTCTCTCTGGTCCTGAGACAATTCTGCTTCCAGGGGTAAGAAATTAGAAGAAACACAGTTGATGTCACCTCTGCTTTTTATATTCTCTGAACCTCCTAATTGGCTTCTATTCTGTGAACTGCCTCTATTCAATTAGCTCACATGGTAGGTTAGAAAAATTTAGGATTAGCTCTTAGCCTATCTTCCCAACAAAGGGCTCACTGGCCAAATCTAAAGTCTCCTTTGCTCCTAAAGTTTGGGTCACAATTTTTTTCAGTTTTCAATAGCTTCTCAATAGTTCTTCTGTCATCTAATTATGGATATATTTTCCTTCCCTGCTTTCTTACATGCATTCTGAAATGTTTTTATTAGTTCATATCAGGGTACAAGAAAGTTCATTCATCTCTGAATATCAAGTTAAAATCCATACCAGTCCATTTTAAGAACTGATGTGATTTTAATGCACTGCAAATGAGTAGAGTCTGCAACAAACACAATTACTGCACCCCTTCTGGAAGAGGTACAGCACTGACATTGTCAAAAAGGACTCTTTCCCCACAACTAAATGAAGGATTTGGCTCCCTGAATTGGGCTTTGAGAATTAACCACTCAAGCTGCTGGTTCCTGAATGTAATTTGAAAAATATCCACAGAGCCATAATCAAAAAACTAATCCCATGTTATAATGGGCAAGGATTTGTTAAATAGGATGCGAAAAGCATCACCACAAAAAAAAGTGATAAATTTGCTTTCCTTAAATAACTTTCATCATCAAAAGACATTATTAAAAGAGTAGAAACATCACAGACTAGGAAAAAAAATTTAATACACATAGCTGACAAAGGACTTGCATCCAGAATATAGAAAGAATTTCACTTACCAGTGAGAAGGAGATTAAAAAACAAAATTTTTCCAAGTGGATATCAGACAAATAGGTACTTTATGCACACATATGCACAGCACACACACACAAATGATCAACAAACACATGAAAAGGTGTGAAACAATATTCAACAGGGAAATGTTCCCTAAATGGAATTTATGAATGTAGTACAAATCCTTCACCAGAATAGCAAAAATTTTAAAAGAATGATGTTTCCAAATGGTGGTGAGGCTATGGAGCAAACTGAACTCTTTTACACTACCAATGGGAATGTACACTGGGACAGTCTCTTTGGAAAATTACTTGGCAGTATTTATGAAAACTAACCATATGCCTGCCTGCCCTATGGCCCAGCATTCCTGCACCAAAGTGTATATTCAAGACAAATGAGTGCAAATGGCCACAAGAAGATACACTCAAGAATATTCATAACAAGCAGGGCATCTGGGTGGCTCAGTCGGTTGAGCATCTGACTTTGGCTTATGATCCCACAGTTTGTGGGTTTGAGCCCCACGTTGGGCTCTGTGCTGCCAGCTTGGAGCCTGCTTCAGATTCTGTGTCTCCCTCTCTCTCTGCCCCTCCTCCACTCACGCCCTCTTTCTCTCTCTCTCTCAGAAAAATATACATTTTTTTAAAAAAGAATATTCATAGCAGCTTTATTCACAGTAATTCCAACAAATGTGGGTTCCAACAACCCAAATACCCAACAAAAGAATGGATAAATAAGCTCTGCTATATTCATATAATGGAATATTAACTCAACCATAAAGCAAAGTAAGTTATTACACTCAACAATATGGATGAATCTCACAGACATTATATTGAATGAAAGAAACAAAACATGAAAGGGTATATGATACAGGATTCATTTAAGATTCACTTCATGAAGTTGAAGAAGAAGCAAAGCTAATCAACGGTGATAGAAACTCAGATAGTGGTCACCTCTTGTAGTGGGAGTATTGCCCGGGAAGAAGCGCAGGGAGGATTCTAGGATGCAGGAAATGTCCTGTCTTCTTCACGGTGATCATAATGGGTATATACATATGTAAAAAATCACTGAACTATGTACTTCCAATCAGTGCACTTTCCACTTGTTACTGTGTATATGGTACGCTTCAGTTTTCAAAAGTGAAAGTGATCAGGGCCCCTCCCCAAATGTGCTCGATCAGGACAGCCTTGTGTGGGTTTAGCAAAACTAAAATGAATGCACGTTGCAGTTCCCTCGGGTGAAACTCCAACATGACAGACCACCTCAAATTCCAAGGGTAATTGAATTGACTCAATATCCTTTCATAATGAAATTCTGCAAGTTTGGATTTAGTTGAGAGCACAGAAAGACTCCAAAGGAGCTGTTAAGAGCGATGGTTGAACAAGCTGTTTCATTCCTTCTCAACATATTTTTTAATGAAACAGGTATTTGAATACCTATTTTTAAATGAAATAAGTATTTAAATATACCAGTTAAGTAGGTCAATGGAGATCCATTATTGTCAAACTAAATCAAGTACCCAACAATGGGAAAGAATGAGAAAAAAAAAGAATTTTTTTGAAGGTGCTTTGTGCTCATTTGCAGCCAAATTCAATAGCTTTCATGCAGAAACCCAAGGGAGTTTTTATTGAATTCAATCCCTGAATTGTTTCTAGCTAACGGGCTCACTTCTATTTACAGCATTATTTTCTATTAAAGGACAAGGCTGGAAAGTCAAAGAATTTAGAGCTACTGTTTCACTTGAATAATCAACACTTCCTAGGCTGCCTTTATCATTCTCTCATAAAAGGATGGAAATCAAACTGACTGCTTTTTATCAGCTGAGCTGAAACTTTCCAGGAATAGGGATTTACATAAATATATAGAGACAGTAACTATAAAAATGTAATCAGCCATGAGAGGAAGCCAGTTATGGTCCTATAATGGAAACAACTAGAACCAGTGGCCTTCTCACAATGAAAGATGGTAAGAAAAAGGCTCAGTTAAAAACTCAGCACTTCTCCATGTGAGCAGCTCTCACCTGAAGACATTTTGACACTAAAATGCAACCAAAATATTTGACACAAAGTTACCTTCTAAATTCTGAAATAATTTTAGGTTAAGTGAGCAAATCCAAGGTAAGCCACCTCTAGTCACTCAATAATCCAGGAAACAACCAAGTAACACATTTTTTAGAAAAGCAAAATTTAAACAAGATTTTGTTTATTCCAGAATACATACCCTTGCTATTAAACCCTAAAGACTGAGGCGTCTCAGTGGCTCAGTAGGTTGAGCGTCCGACTTTGGCTCAGGTCATGATCTCGTGGTTCGTGAGTTTGAGCCCCGCATTGGGCTCTGTGCTGACAGCTCAGAGCCTGGAGCCTGCCTCAGTTGCTGTGTCTCCCTCTTTCTCTCTGCCCCTCCTCCACTTGTGCTCTGTGTCTCTCTCTCTAAAGTAAACATTAAAAAAAATTAAAGACTGAAAAATCCCATCCCATCACTTACTTTGAGGGGGTTATCTAGGCCTTTATACCAAAGCCCTCCTTTTTATTTTTATATTTAAGAGAATTATACCATTATAAATGGCAATCAAACCATGGGTTCAATGACCTTTCAGAAGTAATTTCAAAAGACCCAAGAGGACATATATCAGGACTTCAAATCCTGTGTTTAAACATATGATGGCCTTTACATTAGTTAGCTGTCAAGGTACTGGAACTAAAACTCGGATCTGATCATTCCCAGACTACTACTTTCTCTACTGACTACAAGGACCCTCCCTCTCCAAACATCTCCACAAAAGACCTTGAAATGTTTTCCATGTTAAAATGTGAAGAAGTATCTGGGATAAAGAATTTATTAAGCTACCATCCATTGTTATGCTTGATCACCATGAAAAGAAAAATCATCCTTGAGGTATTGAAGGTCATTGTCTCCAAAAAGTGGGTGTCTGTCCCTCCTGAGAGCACTGAGAGTAGCTGTCATCAGGAAGGTGACCTAGTGGCCAAGTAGCTCCATTGTCTGAGAAGGTGGTACAATCAGACCTTTTTGTGTTCTGAGAATCAAAAGGAGATACCACCAGACCCTCACGGAAGGGACTAAAAGAAAGAAAAGCATCTGAGTTCTGGTTAATCCAAACCTATGCTCTGAAGCCAGTGTCCTGAAGGTTCTGTGTACATGAACAGACAAGAATTTCTGTAAATGGTCACTGAGTTTGTGACAATAGCTATATTAGAAGACCCAGCTTGACACAATTGTACACTGATAATGTTATTACTCTTGCTAGACTATTACTACTACTATTGGTTCTGGTTCTGGACCGTATTCTAGACTTCTAGAGTGGGAACGTGGAATCAGCACCACTTTGTTCTAAGATCTCAGTGGAGGAGTCAGGAACTACATTTGCCAGGATTCCTTCCCTATATGGTTCCAGGTTAGCATCCACTAATAAGAGACACTTACGTTAGACTCAAAAGGTGGAAAAGGAAAAGCCATTTTCCAGAGGCAGCTGCAAGCAGATTTGAGCTTTTCGAAGCAGCTTTTAAGCTTTTAAGAACTCCCTCTTCAATTCTTCAGACTGATAATCTTGCTGAAAGATTTTTTGACCTTTGTTTCCATAGCCTTTCCAAACATTGCAACTTTAATTTCCTTATTAAAATTTTTTTCTGTATTTGAAATACTTAAAGTGGCTTATGTTTTCCTGACTGAACCTTTACATCTCAAAATTCTGAGATGCACTACCATACCATTGTGAGTTGTTGATATTACCATTTTCCTTTACAAAACAATTATACAATCAAATCACATTATTCATGGTAGTTATGTTCTATAAAGTTATCACAAACTTTCAGTATTTGTGAATGCTGAACCATCGTTCAGTGAGCCTTTCTTCACTCACATCTTTACCAACCAATCAATATATATTACTTTATTTTATGTGTCTTTCTGTTTAGAGATACTTTACTTAACATATATTGCTGTTTGGGGTGCATGGTTGCCTCAGTTGGTTAAGCGTCCAATTTCAGTTCAGGTCAAGGTCTCGTGTTTCATGAGTTTGGGCGCCGTGTTGGGCTCTGTGCTGACAGCTCAAAGCCTTCAGATCCTGTGTCTTCCTCTCTGCCCCTCCCCAACTCATGCTCTGTCTCTCTCTTTCTCTCAAAAATAAAGAAGCATTAAAAATTTTTAAAAAACATATATTGTTGCTTAATTAACATTGGACTCATGGCTAACAGCACTATATATAACTCATGCCTGAATGAAACTTAACTAACCCACCTGTTTTTCTCCAAAAGGCACATCACAGCCTTCCTTCACCTAGGAACACTTGGCCACACTTCACCATGCTTGGGGGCCATTTTAAATAGTAAAGTTATTGGGGTGCCTGGGTGGCTCACTAAGTTAAGTGTCTGAATTTGGCTCACGTCATGATCTCACAGTTTGTGAGTTCGAGCCCCGTGTTGGGCTCTGTGCTGCTAGCTCAGAGCCTGGAACCTGCTTCAGATTCTGTGTCTCCCTCTCTCTGGCCTGGAACCTGCTTCAGATTCTGTGTCTCCCTCTCTCTCTCTGCCCCTCCCCTGCTCACCCTCTGTCTCTCTCTGTCTCTCAATAATAAATAAACATTAAAAGCAATTTTTTTAAATAGCAAAGTCACCAACAAAAATGAAAAAAAAAAAGTGGCACTAATAGACCATGAAAGGACATTTGTTTCCAGGATAAGAGCTGGGACAAGAATGCAGAGTCTCACCTTGTTGGATCCCAGCTGGGAATGGGCACTTAGTGTGATTCAAATTTTACGCTGTTCTGCTCATGTCCACAAATAGCTGTAAAAGTACTGTGAGTATTGATTTGGGGACTACAAATAAATTTTAGCAAGTAGGTGAATTCCACGAATATGGAATCTGCAAATAGTGAAGATCTACTATATTTGAGAAATCAAATCAAATGTTGATACATTTAGTCAGTGATAGAATTAGGAGAAGAATCTCTGCTCTCTGCTTCCATACCTATTGTCTGCCCTTCGTAATTTAGGTACATAATTTAGCATACCTAGATGCTCTCTCCTCTTTTTGTTGTGTCTTGTAGGCCAAAGAGCGGGTCTTACTATGTTTCTAGCTTAAGAAATGAATTTATAACTAGAAATTACTCTGAGAGACAAAAAGAGAAACAAAAGAAAGTCATTCAAGACACACTGGCTGAGAAAGCATGTGGAAAACTATCAACAATGCTACTAGTTTATGCACACTTGTTCACCATTCGATCAAGGAAGTAACAAAGAAATTGTTAGGTATGAATGAGTTAATGCTAATGACCCAATCACTGGCCTATATTTCTAAAAGTATCTAGTCTATTCTGATCTATCAATAAAAGATATACGCGTGGAACCAGTTTTCCTAGCAAAAAGGGAGAGAACAGACCAGATATTCCCTAAGCCCGTCCATAAAAAGGCTGGTGGACTGTGATTCTCCTTCACACTACACGTAAAGAATCCATACAATACACACTGTACTACCTTAGTGCCACGATGCCAAATCACATTTTCTTATAGTTTTTAGCCTCCCTTTTCCAACAATCAAAATAAAACTTTAGTGTGTTTCATCAACTAGTAACATGGTAGTTAACAGAACATCTATTGATTTATACCTATATTTTTTTTTAGAATTTCATGAGCTACTTTTAATGCTCTGGGGTCAAATGCTCATATAAAGTATTTAAAACAGATTGCATTCCAACTCCCTGATACCTGAATACTAAAGGAGATCCTGTCTATTGAGCTAAAAGCATTTGAAACCTGTGAAATGCAATGGGATGAATCTGTCCAGAACCAAAAGAAAACCTATATTTATAGCAGCTGATTTATTTGGTTGATATACAGTATGTGCTGTGGTTTATAATTTTTAAGGCGTGTGAACTGGGACACATTAGATATTACAGAAAGAGTGAGTTGGTGATTTACAAGACTTCATATCAGGCCTATTGACCTTCTCAATAAGAAAGGTTGGTGGTCGTAACAGCACTGAAAAATGCAGCCCTTGGGAGTCAATTTAATGTAGAATAAACTCTTTAACAACCAGCAAGATGGCCATATCAGCTGCTCCGTCTGCAGATTATGCTGCTGTTGTAAAAAGCAATTTTTAATAAAAAATGCATAGGCTTTATTTTTTAAAGCATATGTTCCCCCTACCAAACCAGCAGTTTCTCCCACATAGGCACCCTTGCATTATAAGAATTTGGGGTCTAAAACTGACCAAAAAAATAGTGTGGCCCGGGCCCCTCCCTTATAAAAAGTATGCTGGCAGCAATTTGCTTGGTGTCTTTCTAAAAATTAATCATGGGTCACAAAACAAAGATGTACCTGTGTACCCTTTGTTCTGGTTAAACACAGTCATCTCATCCTCAATGCAAACAGTATTAGTCCGTGGATGACCTGATACAATCAATAAATGGACTTAGCAATTGGTGACGCCTCATGTTAACACCCTCACGCTGAAGCTGATCTTTTGAGAACCAGATGTCTCACTTAATTACCAGAGTCATATGTCAAGGGAATTCCCAAAACAGTCAATCTAAACATATCTCGAACACAGTAAATCAAGGTAGGAAAAAAATTCTAAAAATGCTCTTCCTTATTAGCACAGGCTTTCTGGGAGAGCATTCACCTCTCTGCCATTGGAATGGAAAGATAGAAATGGGTTGCAACTTGCTTGATCATTGAAGCTGTTTTTTGTTTTGGTTTTGATTTTTTGGGTCTTTTGGTTTTTGTTTTTTCCTATAGTATTCCACAAGCGATTAGCTAAAATCACTCAGGGAAAGCAGAAAAAGTCAAGCTTTAAAAATAAAAATTTTTTTTTGTATCTGGAAAACTGATCCTATGCAGCAGTTGAGTGAGATTGAATCTATAAACAACAATAAAGGGTCAGAACGCAAAGTGACAAACTGATGGATAATGTAATCTATTATCTGTCTGGCAATTAGTTTGGTTGAGTCTTACTTTGTCAATTGTTGATGATAGAAACAAACCTTACTTTAACTTCCCTTCAGCATTTTTCTTTTTCTTATAGATTTCTGTACATGCACTAATATCCTAGAATCCATGCCATTGCATAATGTCATCTATTTGTGTCCCTGTCTCTGTATTATATTGTGAGCTCTTTGACATTATGACCATTTCTTAGTGATCTTTGCATTCTACAAACCTGGTACAGTACCCAGCATGTAGTAATCATTCAATAAATATATTTCAAATTAAATTAACTGTATATATGCATGTCTTTTACATACTAATGGTCTTGTGTAAAGCCACTGGTACTCAACAAAGGGTTTCTGAAACTCATCTCCTTTTTAAAATATCCATTAAACTGGGGTGCCTGGGTGACTCAGTCGGTTAAGCATCTGACTTTGGCTCAGGTCATTATCTCATGGTTCATGAGTTTGAGCCCCACATCAGGCTCTCTGCTGTCAGCACAGAGCCTGCTTTGGATCCTCTGTCTCCCCCCACTCTCTCTGCCCCTCCCTTGTTTGTGCTTTCTCCCTGTATCTCTCAAATTAAATAAATAAACTTAAATTTTTTTAATTAAAAAAATACAATAAAATATCCCTTAAGCCAAAATTTAATCAATATTTATTCATTCAACACATATGTATAGAGCAACTACTGTTTGAAATCATGCAAACAGGTTATATGGAGGATAAAAAGAATGTCAAGATGTTGTTGCTGCTCTTAGTAATACTTTATTCAGAAGGGGCATATAAAATTTAAAATCTGATAAAGCAAAGAATACAAAACACTTCAATGTCACTCACGACTGCATGGCTATTTACTAGGTGAATAGTGTAGCAAGAATTACCAAGGAGTGCAAAGGAAACATTTCTTTAAGCTGAAGTTTGGATGATCAGGAAATGACATATGGCAAAGAGGGATAAGAGGTGGTTCATAAGGGAGAAATTTGCTGCACTTAGTTAAAAAAAAAAAAGGAGGGGGGTGCAGCTGAGTCACTTGAAGGGATTATATAACCTCTCCAACTTCCATTTCCCCTTCATTCCATTTCTAATCAGGACTGAAATGGAATAGTAGCAGAGTGCATGTTTTAAAGCAATAACAAGTATGTTTGGGGGACGTGAGTAGAAAATGGATGCTGTGCTGGTTCTGGGGCTTTTCCTTCAGCAACAAGCAAGGGTGTAAACGGTCCACAATGGCACTGCCTTTGTGGTGCATCCTCAAGTTTGGAAAAGCATCCATGCCTGTTAAAGCAGGGCTTCCTTCAGGATTGTTCCATAGCTCCCTGAGGGCTCTTGGAAAGTCTACTTTTCTAACATGACTTCTGGTTAGAGTTAAGCTTTCAGAAAGGCAAATATCATAAAATGTGACTTTTGAAAAGATAAAAATGTATTCTAAAAATGTTTGGTTTAGTGTGCAACAATGTAGCCTGGCAGATACATTCATAACACTTTGTGTCCTATAATAATGTCCAGGAATTTTTCTCTTCTCAGTTCAACTACCTTAACTCTCAATCTCTCTCTCTCTAAACACACACACACACACACACACACACAGACACATGCACACACACACACACACACAAACATACATGCACACAGATTTCCTGGAGCAGTCATCCAAGGATCTTCAACAAATTATTATGAATCCTTGATGGAACAGTAATGTAAAAAAGAGAAGAAGGGAAATTAATTTTTTTAGGATGGAAATCTGCAAAATATTTTCATCCCTATGCATATGCATATATATAATTGATATTTAAGTACATGCTTAAACTTGTTCTTAACTTGGATATTATCCAAGATGGCCTGTCTCTCCAGAGAAGCCTGTCAGTTTTCATGATGCAGGTTACTAAGCATTGGAAAAGTCTGACTCTGATCTTACTTGATTATCCAACCCTGGATTTGAAGCCAAGTTATCTTGAACAAGCACTCCTCAATCTCTCCCATTGAAGTAACTCTAATGGCAGAGTGTAAATCCATTCCCAAAGGGGTCTGAGGATATGAATTGCTTTGAAGTCTCCTGTTTCACACTAAAATTTCTTGCTTAATATAAAATCAATGTTGTTGCAAAAGGTCCCACTCAAAAGGAGCCAATTTTTGAGATAGTATGAATGGGCTTAAATAAAACTTTAGAATGAGAAATACATGGCAGTTAGAACTGTGAAAGCCTAAAAGATACTGGGTTTTTCTTAATATTGGGAACGATGAGAAAAACAATAGTTTTGTTTTGTTTTGTTTTGTTTTCCAGTGATGCTGCTAGCACAGACGGTGATACTTAGATTAAGTTTAGATGATTCACAAAGAATTTCTCCTAAGGAAAAAACAAAATAAAAGCCCCCTTCCATATTTTTATACAACTGGTGACCTGAGTTACAATCTTTCCATTACCTTGTTTGATATTTAGATATTTGATATTAAATATTTAGATATTTGGGGTTTCCCCAAAGAAAATCCATGAATACACAGTAGACAGCTAATGAGATGAATGTCCGAGGTCTGGGGCCTGAGAATCACTATCCTAATCACCTGAAAAGATGGAAATACTTAGGTCCGTACTGGAAGCAAGAGACATTTTTAGTCAAGAGACTTTCACCATGTGCTCAAGAACCTATGTCTCAGGCCTCTCAGTAGATGGGACAGGGATGGCATGCAGGGATCCAGGACCTGTTTCGCTGGAATAGGTTTTAGGACCAACCTTTCTCCAACAGATTTGACAGTATCTCCTTTCCCTCTGGAGTCAATAGAATTCTTCTATCGTCTGCTCTCTACTCTACTGAAACTATGATTTAAGGGTAAAGGACTCCAGTCATTTTCTAATTATTCTAGGATTTGGTGAAACAATAGCTGCTTCCCCACAGTGTGAGGAGATGTGGAAATATTGGGGTTTGGAGTTGAGGGCCAAGAAAGAGTTCTTGAGACATCTTTATTGCAAAAAGGTGGTTTTATTAAAGCATAGGGACAGGACCCATGGGCAGATAGAGCTGCACTGAGGTTGTGACAGATGACTGATTACATACCTTCAAGTTGGGAGGGGGTCAGGACAGCATAAGTCTCTAAGGAATTTTGGAAGCAAGGTTTCCAGGATCTTGAGAAGGTTACTTATTGTTAGAAAAAAGGTCATTTATTACTCTCTAATAAAATCTTCGTCATGAGACCCTTAAGATGTATATCAGTGGGCCATATGCTTAAAAGATGATTACTAACCTATAGTTGGGTGGGGGAGGCAGGGCAGGTAGAGAAAAAGGAAGTTTCCAAAGGAATTTTTATATGTCAAAGTAGACTCACAGGATCCTGGAGGTCAGGATAATGATAAGCTGAGATTGCCTTTTGCCCTTAGAAAAGTATTAACATCAAAGCAGCTGGGTTTTTAGAGGAAGGTCACTCTGCTGGTTTCAAGGACTTGTCAGTGGGCTGTAAGTAGTAAAGAAATATATTTTTTTCTTTTGCCTTTGTTTCCCACATCATCAGCCATGACCAAATGATTAGCAGGAATTATACTGAGGTGTCTAGACCTTATACTTTGTGTGGGGCAACTGCTCATCCATTTTTGTGAGAGCTCCTATGTATCTGTAGATCCTGAAAGAGTGTGTGCAATGAATCTCCTTGGAGAATGTCATTAGTTTGATGTCTCACCTGTGTTCCTGGGAATGCTGGATGTGTTTGAACTCTTGCCTGCAAAGATTGTGTGCACTGCAAGGCTGTTGAGATGCCCTACAGGTAGCTGGGTAAAGTGTGTCCCTTCAAAGGTGAAGACAATTTGTGGCTGAGAGGCTGTTCAAATAGACACTGAATAGAACATATTAGTCACATCTACAGTAGCAAATATTTCCCAATTGCTGACTGGACGGAGTCATCATTTCAATAATAGTGGGTCTGGGGATCTTAATGAGGTACCGTGGTATTAAAGTTGTAGTAATCTGATGTTGGGTGCTATTCATTTGTACCAGGTTTGAGGATTGGCCAAACTGAGCTATTAAAGGAGATGGCAGTAGGAACAATGTCTCCTTTCCTCAGTAGATCTTGATTCCCATGATTCTTGTTTTAACCTTTAATGGGCCATATTCACTATTTTAACGGGGTAAGCAGACAGCAGGGGAAGATCTTTGGTGTCTCATTTTGTGAAGCTAGTTGTCAGTGCTAAAGACAATTTTATTTCAGTTTATTACTCATTGGATCAAATCATCCATGACCACGATGGGATATTTTAGAACACTGGCCACCATGAACATGGGGAGTTTAGGCAAGATAATAGTTTCTTTGGCTAAGGTGAGGCATAACTGCTCACCCCTATTTTATATTCTCTGGTACCCCTACAAGTACAGAGGTGCCTTATTTAATTGCAATGGGATCACTAGATATAACTGTAGTTTGAGTCCCAGTGTTGATTAAGGCCACAAAAGTTTGCACTAATTAGTGCATCTCAACAGATGTTAAAATAAATTTAAAACCTATGTTATAGAGGTTCAATAGCCAGCTGGTACCCTTTTAATCTGCTTAGTTTTTGTTTCCTTCCTTTTTATGTGTTTTAGTTTAGTTTTGTTTGTTTCCCTGTATCAAGCTGGTTTTGTTCTGTTTTGTTCTTGGTGATTACTGGATACACTTTGTAGTATAAGAGGGGCTCTCTACTCTGACCACATTTACAGATTTCTTCCTCCAGAGATCTCCAAATCAATATCATCAGGGTAAGCGGCCTCCCCCATGGCAATTATCGCTTTGCTAAATTTAGGGACCCTGGGCTTAAGTTGGGTTTGAATTAACTCGTTGTCATGTTGATAAGATATAGCATTCAATAGAATACAGAGTCTTTGCCATTTTGCATTTGTTCAATAGGCCAATGGTCTTTGGGTCCTTTAAAGGACAAGGGGTGAAGGATTTAGAGCTGTTTTTCATAAGGCTCTGGACAATGGGTATATTTTCCTAAAATCCTAAGGATCACAATCTTTTCTGATGACAGAGACATAGGCAGCAGCAGAAGAAGAAACATTTTATAGAGTCCTAATGAGCCACCAGCTTTTTGGAGTGTGCACCTCAACACTCCACATGGTAACTACTCTTCTTCCTCACATGAATGATCATCTGATGACCTATATACTGCAGAGAGTAGAGTCTTTCCCCTGAGCAGTCTACAGAACAAAGGCCAGTGCCTACTTGAGACACAATCAACAATCACAGGGTAAGTCGTTCCCCTGAGCCCTACATCAGTCACTGTTTATGCTGAAGTCAAGACACGCAAGATTCACACATGGGTCTTGACCAAAACACATAGCCCAGGACCACTTTAAGAAAGGCCTCACACCTCAGTGGCTCAGTCAGTTGAGTGACCAACTCTTGATTTTGGCTCAAGTCATGATCTCAGGGTCATAAGCATCAAGCCCTGCATTGGACACCATGCTGGACATGGAGTTTTCTGTGCTTGCTCATTCTCTCTCTCTCTCTCTCTCTCTCTCTCTCTCTCTCCCTCTCTGTCTCTCAAAAGAAAAAAAAGAGAGAAAAAAAGGAAAGGAAAGAAAAGAAAAGGCCCCAATCTCATACTCTTGTCTCTAAGCACCCGTTACCAAAACTTTCAACTTGGGTCACTGAAATCTATAACAGACGATTGGTAGGACTTGGACTTGGCAAATGTAACATGAAGTAATAATACAGCTCAAAACATACACTAACCATCTGGCAGCAGCTCAGAGTACATGGTCAGCATCAGGAAACAGGGACAGTCAGCTAGCGGAGAGCAAGAGAAGACCCCTGGGTGGTGCCTGCCACCACTTAGACCATCCTGCTCATGGCATCAATAATTTTGTGGTTGCAGGACCACAGAAGCAAGCCCTCTCCCCCAGAATTGGTTCAGATATTGTACCACAAAGGTTTGAGAGGTTCATAGGTTCATTATTCACATAATACAGATTTCTAAAGAGAATGGGACAGACACCCAAGATGGTGCTGAAAGGCTCCAGTAAAGGGAAGAGTGACTTTGGTTTTTATTATGGTTAGAAAGTAGAGCCAGGATGGCACAAAGGAAGGAGTACATGAGCTTTCCTATGGGCTTGCCCAGATGCAAGGCAGGAAGAGAAGAGAGAGCCATGGGGTTTACAATCGTTGGTAGTCAACCACCACACATGGAGTCAGACTCATTATTAAACCTAGTTTGAGAACCATGATTTTAATTGATTTTAAAATCTTTTCTCAGTATATTTAATAATAAACAAAATTATTTTCTCTCTTTACTTTGAAACAGAAATGTCTAAGGAATCTAATCTTTGATTCCCTGAATCTCCAGAAATTTTCCTAGTGCCAGGAGCAGACATTCAACTGTACATGTGCAAATAAATAAATAAATAAATAAATAAATAAATAAATAAATGGTTAGAAAAAAAATCTTAAGGCTTCAGTAGAATGTAATTCAATGATTTAAAATTCCAGCAGTTGATTTATCCTGTTCCTATGGTAGAACTGAGAGTAATTAGGAATTGTTTTGTATTTTTCCCCATCAAAATAAATACATTCTTTTTATTTTGAAAGGAAAGTTTAAAAATCATGAATTTTGTGGGTTACCTGGGTGGCTCAGTCAGTTAAGTGTCCAGCTTCTGTGCTGACAGCTCAGAGCCTGAAGCCTGCTTCAGATTCTGTGTCTCCCTCTCTCTCTGCCCCTCCCTGCTCACACTCTGTCTCTTTATTTCTCTCTCAAATATAAATAAACATTTAAAACATTTTTTAAATAATGAAATAAAATAAAAATCATGAATTTTGTGACCCGGAATCTAGATCCAAAAGACTATGAAAACATTCAGAGAAATAAAGCATTTTGTTGTCATGAAAACTATTACCTTTCTGAAGGAAAAAATAAATAAAATTCCAAATTAGAGATATCAATAAAGACAGACAGTCTGCAAAGAACACAAGTCATGTTTTTATGTGGTCACTGACTCAGACGGTGTCCAGCTTAATTGTTTTGTTTTGTTTTATTTTGTTTTGTTTTTCCACCCAACTTAAAAGACTTCTTCACAATCAATGAGATCAACAATATGGTCAATCCAATTTAATTATTAAGACAGGCAAAAACAATGGATTGACTATATTTTCGATCCAGTTGTGTTATGGGAGATATTTCCATCAGAAAGACACAGTAATAAATTTTCTTTGAGAGGAAATCTGGGTGGGAAAAGAAACGGCAGCGTTAGCTAATAAATGTTCCTTTTCAAACCTGCTAATGCTCTCAGATGATTTATCACTGTTTGAAAGTGTTGGGCTGCTTTACCAAGAAAAATGCACCATCCCTTAAAATTGTGTAAAAATTTTTTCAAAGTCACATTTATAAAACCTAATACCACCTGAAACCAGCAAACTCCAAGTCGTCCAGCCAATCAATACCTGATGGCTTGCACCAGCAAGGAAGCCCCAAGCATCTTCTGCTCATTCCATTTCAAAAGGTGAGACCTCACATATCACCTATCTCCAGATGTGGCTTCCCGTGCCTCTCTCAGAATGGAGTCTAACTGGTGATGGGTATTTAAATGGTGTTCACAGAAGTCTCCCCAGAGGTGGTATCTGGAGTATTCACTCTTATATGATGAGGAAAGATGAAAGAAGGACCCTAGGAGACAAGAGCCCTTGGAAGACACTATTTTGAGGGCTTTTATATCAATGCCTGTGTGGTTCGCAGAGAGAGAGCAGTTCTACCCCGTGGAGTCCAAGCCAGGCTTCGTGGCGTGAGGCAGCCCACTGCAGTCAGATAATCCATGGGAGGGCAAAGGAGTCTAAACAAATCCCTCAGGCTGTGTTTTAAAATCAAAGGTAAGATTTTCAAATGAGACAGTACGGCATTTGGCAGACATAGTTTGCATCAGTAACATAGACAGAAGAAGCTTCATCCACTCCAAATGAAACAGTTTCATGGGTCATCCACTGAAAGGTCAATGATATTTCATGGTTTACCTTTACTCTTCTTAGCCCAGCTACGATTCATCAGAAATACACTTGACCTTCTGAAGTTTTATAAAGAGGCCACGGCTCCTGGCTGAAAGAAGAGAAGTCCCCCAGCCAAAGAGATGTCGGGGGCGGGGGGGGGGGGGGGTTACAGCCAGGAGAAAGATATGAAAATACCTGGTGAGATTTTAAGCAGTTAAGCTTCCTACTATTTCCTACACAAGTCCAAGCTTAGAAATCCTTTTCTTGTTCAGTAATAATTACTGAGCACCTCCCATGTGAAAAAGGTAAGAGTGGGCTCCATGGGGAATACACAAATAAAACAGAAAATGATAAATATGTCATTATAAATATTAAATAAATGATTAAGTAGATCATGGAGGTAAAAGACTATTGCTTGAAATGGAAAAAGTGAAGAGTTGTACCATGAGATTAGTTATTCCATTCATTATAAATAATGATTCATGGGCTCATGGCTCTTTATTTATTTCACCCTATGGATTAGGACCTCTTATTATGATCATTCATTTTGTTGCTAAAAGTGTTGCAGTTTTGGTCATTAGGAGCTCTTTCAGGTTGGCTCCTGTGTTCTTTTAATAAGCACCACCATCCCCATCTTTTTTTAAGCATTTCCTTACTTTCTGGCACCACAAGACATCCCAGGCTAAGTTCATATTTTACCTGCATTTGCCTTGGAATCAACCACTACTCCAAGGATTCCTGGCCCCTTTAATTGGAGAAGCAAGGTCTTGAGTCAGTCGTCAGTGTTTCTTGATCCGCTCAGCCAACAGAGCTGGGAAATACATGTATGTATTCTAATCCATTCCCACACACATGTCTATATTTAGGTATTTATCTGTCTGTATGTACATTAAAAACATGAGTTCAGGGGTGTTTGGGTGGCTCAGTTGGTTGAGTGTCCGACTCAATTTTGGCTCAGGTCATGATCTCATGGTTCATGAGATCGAGCCCCACATTGGGCTCTGCTCTGACAGCATGGAGCCTGCTTGAGATTCTCTCTCTGCCCCTCCCCCGCTCACACACACATGTTCACATCTCTCTCTCAAAATAAATAAACACTTAAAAAAAACAATATCAGTAAATTACTCAGGCATAGTCATTTAGCAAGTAGTCTTGAGGGACTACTGTATGCCAAGCATTGTTCTAGGTGTTTAGTATACATACATCAGTGGCAAAAAAGAAAGATCTCCAGCTTGGTGAAGCGTACACTCTGGAATTCCTTCAATATGCAAGGTACTATACTAAAAATTTAAAGGACAACATAGAAATAATTCCCTGCCTTAGAGAAGTTTACATTCTTGATAATAGATAATATGTACACATGTTCTTAATGGGAGGCAATGTGCACATTCATGAAAAATACAGAGTGATTTATATTAAATTCCAAATTATAAACACTAATTTATTTATTCTTTCTCTTTATTTATGAAGCACCTACTGTTGAAGGTAGGTGTATGAAGCGGACACTGCCAGGCCCTAGGAAGCAGTAAATGAAATAGAAAAACAAACAAACAAACAACCTGATTTCAATGAACTTACAGTTTTGTGGCAATAGAAAGATGATTGATCAATCAAAAAATAAAACTTTAAATATTCCAATGTCAGGTAGTGATAAGGGCTCTTGAGACAAAGAAAGCAGAAAAGGAAGACAGGAGGCTGTTAGGATGCAAATGGAGTTGCAAATCTCAAGAAGTTCATTTCAAGGGGCAAAGATCTAAAAGATGTGACGACTGAGGCAAGGGGGAGGGGGTTGCATGCCAGGCAGAAGGAGTGGTCTCCAGTAATTTGGAAGGAAGGACATCACCCACAGCTTAGTTTCCAGGGAAACCTCACAGGGGAGGTGCAGTGCGGCTAGGCTTTGAAAGATGACTAGTCTCTAGGATGTAGGGATGTGGAGAGAACAGGAAGAGCAATTCTAGGTGAGCGGTAATATAACTAGTCATGGGGCACAGGAAGGTCCAAATTAGTCAACCCATCTGGCTGTGGAAGAGTTTGGGTAAGGCCAGAAAAGCCAGCTGGAGACAGTTCTGAAGGCTTGGAGAATAAACCCTTATAAATAAAATACCCTTAGGTATTTTATAAATGGATCTAGACTTTCTGTTATCTTCGTATTTTGAAGTCAGGAGCCACGTTCTTAAGTTCTGCTGCCTTTGCCCATAGCCAAAAAGTGTTATACACATATTCATCACTCAGTCAATCAATATTTATCAAGTAGCTCCCATACGCCAACCACACTTATAAGCCCTTAGGAATAGAAAGGTAACAAATAGATTATCTCTAAGCTCAAGAAGCTCGCAGCAGAGCAGCAGAGCAGATGAGACACGTGCATAAACCTAACAAGTGCAGTGACCACAGTCCTAGCTGACTATGGAGGTACATGTGCACACAAAGAAAGGAGCTATGCTTTTACCTGGAAACACAGATGTACTGAGGAGCCTTCTCAGGTGAGGCAGCATTTAAGTGGTAGCTTAGAAAACAGAGGTGTACAGATAAGAATAAAGAAGCTTTCACTCCAGGGAGGAGGAAAAGCATGATGGTGAGTACGGTATGTAAGGGGAAATCTGGACTCTGGCTTAGTGTTGTGTGGAGGGTGGGAAAAGAGGCAAGGGGGTGCTGGAAGCATGGAGAAGTATAACCGGACAGGTCGGTTGGGGCCAAATCATGAAGGGTCCTGACTTCTGAGTGAAATGCTAAGAAGTTTCTGCTTAATATTTTAGATCTTAGGCTGCTCTCAGGGATAAGAAAGGAAGTGATCCAATTTGTATTTTGTAAAAGTAAGTCTAGAAAAAAGATAATATCAGAAATAGAGATTGCAGATTAAAGGAAAACAGTGAGGAGATTATAAAAATGCAGCCAAGATGGAACAAGGGAGGAACAAGGGAAGGGACAGAGAGAATGGAGAGGAGGAACGTGTGATAGAACCACCTGAGTTTGGAAACCGTATGTTTGTGATTCGAAGTCACTGTTATGTGATTTTCTCTAACAAAGGTGACTAAGTAACAGAACAACCAAAAACTTGGAAGTTTATCCTGAGTGTAGGATGAGAAAAGTAGGTGGTTCTGAAAGTTGAAGAGTCATTGGAACTGGGGACATCAGTGAGCATGTCCTGTAGGTGATTTCTCAAGGATCCAAATGGGCGCAGGCTGGAGGGAAGAGAGACTTCGGGAATAGCAAGGACTCATGTCAGATCAGGCTAAAGAACTGGTTGCAGTGAGGAAGAGAAAACAGAAAGGGATTTCCAGACTGAGGATTTCAAATATTGAGCAGTTTTATATGTGACAAGGCCCAGGGGATAGCTACTTAAGATGAAACTAATCCATTAATGTGAGATAGTGGTGAAATTTTTTAAAGAAATTATTTTAAGCAACTGAGACATTCAGTTGTTAAATAGGTCATCACATAGGATACTGAAACCAGGATAAGGTCATGGGCTGGGGAACAGAGGCAGCCTGCAGGAAAAGGACCATAGTCCTCAAGAGAAATTGGGGAAGACTCTATAAGCACACAGATGAAGTTTTGAAGGACCAAAAGAATCCTAATTTCAGCAGTTTCACAAGTGCCATGAAAGTTGCAGAATGAAGGTGTGAAAGCATAAGGGAACACCATGAAAATGCAGATCCTTCCTTCTGACCCTAGCAAACATCTAGTGACAAGCCTAGGAGGCTGCCGCCAACTCCAAGTCTAGGGTAGTCAATGTTCAAGAATCCACCACCTCTGGGATTCATCCAAACATTCCACAGTGCCCTCTGAGATCAGTGCACTTGGCTACATCCTTGATATCTTCTTGAAATGCCCCTTAGTGAAGCATGGCTGACTTCATTGTAAGGTAGGTTTTTTTTTTCTTTTGCTGCAATTCCTCATGTGTCTTCCATTGCCACTTCAGACCTTTCTTTCCCCTCCTTCCTGAATAAAACTCCTGATCTTTGCAGAATGGACCTTTAATACTATACCCTCTTCCCTTCTTCATTGCCATCAATAACCTACATCTTAGTATTTTCCCAAGGCTTAAATTTTCTTCTTTGGTCCCCAAAATCTTCTTTATAATTCCTTTCCTCATTCTTGATGAATTTAGAATCCCTGAGATGAATGATCCAACACCCAAGATTTTCATTTCCTTGAACTCCTTACCTCCACCCTTCCGTCACTCAATCCCATGATCACATTCTGGACCTTATAACTTCCAAAAACTGCACCCATCTGTACTTTTTATTTCAAATACGTCCTCAAGCATGATCCTAACCTTTCAGTTCACTACTCAGTACCTTTGTCTCCATAATCCTACAGGATGCTAGAGATGTCAAGGTGAATCCACCACCTTTTCACTATCCATTATCTAGTCCTAGTTTTATATCCCTACTTGTTAGGCCTAGATTCTTTTATCCATCATTACAATCCCCACCTTGCAAAGAACCTCAGCTTTCTTGCTCCACCCCCTCCTTTGTAGCCA
The DNA here is from genome assembly GCF_022837055.1 of Prionailurus viverrinus. Classification (NCBI taxonomy): domain Eukaryota; kingdom Metazoa; phylum Chordata; class Mammalia; order Carnivora; family Felidae; genus Prionailurus; species Prionailurus viverrinus. The sequence continues at coordinate 66,363,240 of NC_062567.1, forward strand.
TCTGCCTCATCCTACTCCTGAATAAACCCTCCAACCCACCTTTTCTGTGCCTGCACCCAAAAAGCTGGATGTGGATGGAAAAAACACACACAAGGTAGTTGACTAATCAGTACTGCCAAAAAAAGCCTACCACATGTCTTTAGTTGACTCACACTGCCTTCTGCTACACAATATTCCATACCTCTTTCACTCTCTCCAGTTCTATCATACCCCAATCCAACATCTACTCATAGCTGATGACCTTGCTTTATACTCTAAGAAAATACAAACCATGATATCTGAAATCTTTCATCTGCCCCTCCCAGACCTACCAATTTAGTCACACATGTAGTCATTTTCTTTTCTCTTGGTACCATGGGGAAGGGTAATTATATCCACTCTCTTTTTCCTTCTCAAGGATTTGATTCCTTTAGTTATCCCTAGCTATTCCCTTTCTCTAATTTTAATTAGTATATATATTCTTGAGTCTCTCTCATTTTTTAAAATTATGTAACACATACATATGTATATATATATATATACACACACACACATATACACACACATGTACACATACACATATTCCCACATCCATTGCCAGCTACTAACCCATTCCTCTTCTTTACATTTCTAGAAGAAACTGCCTACAGAGGCTGTCTTGACTTCATCTCCCATGTACTCCATATCTGACCACATATCATCCCCTATCCGAGTTCTCCACTGAAACTGCTCTTGTCAAGGTCATCAGAGATCTCCATGTTGCTAGAATGAATGAAAATGTCTCTGTAGGCTGAAACATTAGGTGACTCGATCAGTTTCCATCAGTGTATACACCATCTGTGTGCTAATGAATCTCATACTTCATTTCTAGTTTAGACCATTTCTTTCAACTCTAGAATTGCCTTTTTTATTGCCTAGTTGATACCTTCCCTTGGATATCTCATAGATTTCTAAAATAACCCACAAGTGTTCTTTTCCCACCTGAGTCTTCCCATTCTCAGTAAATGGTACCATTGCTCACTCAATTCACAAGCCAGAAACCTATAAGACATTATTTTTTTTCAATGCTTCACCTTCACTCTGATCAATACCCTGCCAGTTTATAGTTCCAAGTATATGTAATGTCTGTACTCTCTGCTCACCTCCACCATGAGTGGAGCCTCTTTATCTGTGTCCTGTGTGACAACATCTACTTACCTGCTTCTTTTACTTCTTCTCTTACTCATCCCACTCCCCACTTGCCTACCAGAATGATCTTCTTAGGATAAAAACAAAATCACACAAGTCCTTCTTCAATGGATTCCTATTCCTACTGCATGATCCTGTCCCCACATTTCTGACTACCTCTCAAAATCATTCTTAACATATTCACTGAGCTCTAGTCACAATATTCTTCTTTCAGTTTCTAGAATGGATTAGGCTACATCTCACTTCAGGACCCTTATCCATATTGTTTCTTCTCCCCAGAATCCTCTCTTTTTCTTCTTTAAATGGCAAAATTCTTTCTCATGTCTTGTATCTTGGCTCTTGAAATGATGAAAAATTAATCTTCAGTTTTACAGATTTCAAGAAACATGTACATTAAGGTTGTAGTCAAGACAAGAATATAGAATGAATATCAAGGAGAAGAAAGTGGAAGAGGAAGAAGAAAAACAATTGGGGATAATAAACATAACTAATCAACAGTTATCACGTATTTCAGTGCTCTCTTTAGCAGATAACAGAGATGCAGACAGGAACAAAATAAAACGTAAAAGGGCACCATGGAAAGGTACCTTCACTCAGAGATGCCTTCACTCAGAGAAGTTCCACCTGTCAGTAAAAACAAGGATGGCTGCTGGAGAAGGTAGAAACTGGTAATGAGCAAGAGAATGACTCATATTACCGACCAGCATTGGAATTTCATTTAGAACTTCAGTGTAGACTCATCATAGCTTCTTTCCAAGTGCCAGGAGAGAACCACCATGCTGGGAAGATACGTATATATGCCATATTCAGATAGGAATCTAGGATGTGACCAGTGGAGCATTATCCCCCTGGCTGGTAGGACAAGAGGGGTATGTGATAGGGCACACAAAAATCAGAGGGGATGGGTAGGCAAAAGGAAAAACATTTAAGCCCCATCCCAGAAATACATACATACATACATACATGCATACATACATACATAACCTATCCCAGAGTAACTGCTCAGTAAGTAGCTGTACAGCTCCCTAAGTCCTTAGCACAATGAAGATCCCTAGTAATTCTTAGAAAATCATTTTTAGGAAATGATGTAAATAAAGTTTCAAAATAAAGTTGTATGGTTCTAGGAAGCCACACCTCAAATCCACCTTTCCCTCAAAAAAATAGCAAATTAGAAAAAAATGCTCTGAATATTTTATATTATTTAGTTTTTCACTTTTTTGTGTTTATTTTGAGAGAGAGAGAGAGAGAGAGAGAGAGAGAGAGAGAGAGAGAGATAACGGGGAGAGGCAGAGAGAGAGGGAGAGAGAGACAGTCCCAAGCAGGCTCCACACTCAGCACAGAGCCCCACAAGGGGCTCAATCTCCCAACCATGAAATCATGTCCTGAGCCAAAACCAAGAGTTGGACACTTAACCAACTGAGCCACCCAGATGCCCCAGTTTTTCACTTTTTACACCAACAATATTTTATAGAGGTACAATTTACATCGAGTCACATACACAGCTCTCTAGGACACAGATCTGTGAATGGTAACATCGGTACTCACCCTCTATCTATCAAGACTGCCCAGCTCAAGAAGCTGATGCAACACTAATATTTCTATTGGCTTCAAGGTGAGCAACACAAATCCCTTGTGCTAGGTAATTCTCATGACTAGTGCCCTCCTCCATCCTCAGTCTAAAGACCCAAGGTAATTTTGGTATGGTGGAGTTAATTCCTGGAATTTCTATTCTTTTCTAAGCCATTTGCACTGAAGTTATCTTTACAATATCAAAAACCTAAAAGATATCATTCTTTTCTAAAAGAAGTACCATTCATGGTAGCTCTATATTCAGAGGAAAATAAGAAAAAAACATTATTATGCTTTGGAGAGTAATTTGTGGCCCTGCTCCTCGGATGGGATTTACCCAGGTTATTCTGTTCCTGAAAGCCACTAATAACCCCAACTCTACTGGTTTGCTTTTCCCTGTGTCCCCAAGAGGGACGTATGTTTGGTCCTGTCAGGTGTAAAATCAGAGGTACCGGAGCCTAAAAAAAAAAAAAAAAAAAAAAAAAAAAAGTCTGTTATTAACACTGCTTTTGCTTTTGTGTGTGTCTCACCCTAGTGGGATAGTCTGTGGTTTCCATGGCAATGATATCTGGCAACAATGCTGGGCAGCCTTCCAGGAACTGGGGTTGGAAGCTGTGAGGCTAAAATACGTCTGTCAGAGGTAATGAAGAGTTTTCTGTGTAAACATTTCTATTCGACTGCTCTGCTCGGCCACCTGCATAGACCCAGAAGGTAATGAGTATGATGCAGGGGTAGGGATCTGGGGGTGGGAGTGTCGGCCTGAGACTAACATATCACATATCACACAGACCATCTTTATTGCATGTATCGTGACAGAGCCAAGATTCCCACCCAAATGTTTGGCTTATTTATCCAGATAATAAATTAAAAAGATGATGCTGGATGACCTCTGGCAGCTTTGAAAAAGATCTGCAACAATTCTCAGATTCAGCTTTAAAAGCTGAATTCCTCATATTTGTACTCCCTGCCATCTCTAATAAGTTGCTTTGCCCCAAATATTCTATTTATGTTAATGCTATCACCATTTTCTTAAGCATCTAAAGCTTCCACTTGAGCCTTTAACCCATTCTTCTAATTGAGCCAACAAATCCTATCAGCCCTTCCTTCCCATTTTTTCTATTAGCCATTTATACCAATACATTTATTCATGCGTTCACTCATTTAAATATACTGAAGATGCAACAAAGAACAAAATAGAGAAAAAAAAAAGTTCAGTGTCTGTGGACAAGCTTAGAGCACAGAACAAGGCAAGTCATGATTCTGTATTGTGACAACTCACGTCAGATTTCTACCTACTAGACTAGGATTCTTTCCTGTTATAAACATCAAGTGATGCTCTAGTAAGCTGCCCATTTCTTTCATGCCTATGGACATATTTTGAATTAACCACCATTGAAGATCCTTTTAGGCACAACTATTCTGACTGCCATTATATCCCTATTGCTATTTACTCCTACTCTGTTGATGCCTTCTTTCTGGAAATAAGTATTGGTGTTTGACCTCTGCCTCTGTAGGATCCCTTCATAATAGCATCTCCATCATAATGGCAATATCCTCACAGGCTACAGAGGCAACTCCCATTGAATTTTTCTAGAATTCTGGTGTTCCATTCTCTAGTTGATTTTTCAGTGTCTTCAGGAAGTGAGTGTCTCATGGGATCACCAAAGGACATCCACCACAGAAGAGGCTCTCAATATCCACATATTCAAGGTGACATGTTTTGTGGCAATTAGCCTCTCTCCAGCCATTTCAGGGCATTTCCTTAGCGGCAGGGATGGAGGCTGTGGAAGAGCTTATCAATGTGCAGTGCCGCTTTCTGAACCAGAACTGGCAATTGCTACTGCTGAGTGTCCAACCTGCTGATAGCAGAGACAAATACTGAGTCCACTGATACGCTATCATTTGCAGGGAAGTCAGAGCACCACCTAGTAGCAGATTACTTATATTGCAACTCTTCCTCATAGGGTCAACCACTTCTGCTCATTGGAATACAAACCTATTAGAGCATGGACTTTTCTAACTGCAATGTTTTCCCCATACCATTAACCTTGGACTTACATAATAATGCCTTATCCACCATCATGGTATCCCACGCCACATTGCTTCTAACCAAGGAACTTATTTCATGACAAAGTAGCATGGCAATGGGCCCAGGCCCATGAATATACTCATCTTATTTACATATCACATCACCCACAAATAATTGTTACAATCAAATGGTGGAATGCCCTTAAATAAGAAAACCCTGAAAGATAGGTATTCTATCCTATAGCTGAAATATATGCTCTGAACCAGTGATCAATACGTGGTGCAATTTATTCCATAGCCAGAATTAAGGCGTAAAATTTGGGAATGGACTCACCTACAGCTACACCTAATTAACTACTGAGATAATTTTTGTTTCCCATCTCTACAACTTTGAGCTTTGCTGGTTTTGGGATCTTAGTTCCCAAGGAGAAATTATCCTATTTAGGCTTATCCAACCATTTGGGGTTTCTTGTGCTAATGAGCCAAAAGGCTCAAAAAGAGTTTTATAGAATGTTTGGGAAAATTACTCCTCACAGGGGCAGGAAGAACTGTGTTTGGAAATTATAGTCTTCTACAGGTGCCTCACATACTTCCATGTATAAAATTTGTGGAAAACTACATCCCAGTAAAAGCAAAACTCTGGGGCTTCAGACTCTACTTGGAATGCAGGCTTGAGTTGTGCTTCCAGTAAAGAAGTTTTGTCACCTGAGTGGCTATTTTAAGATGAAGGAAAAATCAAATAGCTAGTGGAAAAGTAAGTTATAAATATCAACCATGGCCTCTTGAGCAATTAGAGAAAAGTATCTGTTATGAATATTCTCTACCTTGTCTATAATGAGTATTCTAATGTTAAGTCAGTTTTCTCCTTCCTCTTCCTTTCTCCTACTATTTTACTTGAGTACCACTGCTGTTCGCTAAATCTATGACTTTGTGTTACAGAATATTCAGATAGATATGGATATGATTGCTGTGGGAGATCTTTCCTTTTAGGAAAAGCATCATACAGGCTTCATCTGTATGAAGGATAACTGCATCTTATTGGGCAGATGCACAGAATTCCAAGTCATTAGAAGGATAGGTATGGATGCTGATTAGCCGAAGGCATTGACTTTACCTGTTATTTACCTATTTTCTCTGAGCCCCAGACCCTGCTATGCTCTATAACTCTGGGCCTAGATTTGTACCCCTGTTCCTCATACTAGCTTGCCAGTTGGCATTTGATTACGTTGTGCTAATGGGAGACATCAAAGGATTGGAAGGTGGCAAGAAGAGAGAAAAAAGCATTCCTCCCTTCAGGTCCTATTAGCAATGCTCCAGCACCACAGATGGTTCACTCCAGCCTTTCTGTGCCCCTCCAGAGGTACCTGCAGTAGTGAGGTCCATGATTCCCCTTAGTGCCAGTATCAACAGTGATATGCACCCTCTCCCACTGGGCTTGGCCCATTTCCACAGTCTACACCCACCAGATGATGCCCTCTCCTCAGAAGTCCAAGCACCATGATGCCACACCCTATCTTCAGAAGTTCAGTCCTCACTGAACTCTACTCCTCCTCAGAATTCTGACTGCCAACAGTGGGGGTACCACAGGTTCTGGACACCTACCTCTTTCTTCTAGTCCCCTAGTCCTATAGATAGCTGATTCCTGCAGTTAGTAACACCAAAGTTACCTCAGTATCCCTTCCAATGTTGTATAATTAACTACATCTACCTTTGTTTCAAATGTCTAGTTTGTTAGGCTTAATGGTTTTTTTTTTAAGTTTATTTATTCTTGAGAGATAAAGACAGAGCTTGAGCAGGGGAGGGGCAGAGAGAGAGGAGGAGACACAGAATCTGGAGCAGGCTCCAGGCTCTGAACTGTCAGCACAGAGCCTGACGCTGGGCTCGAACTCATGAACCGCGAGATCATGACCTGAGCTGAAGTCAGACGCTTAACCGACTGGCCACCCACGTGCCCCAGACTTTATGTTTTTCATTGTTTCCTTTCTACATTGTTTCCTTTCTTGATACAGACAAGAGTAGTAAGCCTGGAGAGAAAATTAACACCACCATTCATCCATTGTTACTCCGTTCATTAATCCCTCTATTTTCCCACCCATTGGATATTTATTGAGTACTTCTTAGGCACTCTACTAGGCTTTGGGACAATAAAGGTCAAGCAGGCATGGTTTATTCCAACCATCAAAGAACATAGAGTCTAGTGGAGGAAACAGCAGTGAAAGCAGCAGTAACAAGAGAATGTAGTAGATGGTAGAGGAGCACTTACCTAAGTCAGGGTTTGGGGATGGGGGGTGGTCAGCATATGCTTCTAGAAGCAGTGACATCTGAATAGAGACACAAAGTGTGAATAGGAATTAACAAGGCATAAAGAGGAGGCTGAGGAGAAAATACTCTAGCAACAAGTGTGAAGAAAAAGTGTTGAAGAAAATGTGGCAAGTTTAGTAGTTTGATATGGATGGAGCTTAGATTACACAGTGGGGCAAGGCAGAGCTTGAGGGGGTGGAGGGGAAAGCCAAGAGGCAAAACCAGGCAAGAACAGAGACTGGGTGGGTAGCAGGAGGTGAGTCTGGTGGCTCTTGTAACCCTCTCGTTTTCCCTGTCTTGTTCCATACAATGTTCGGTGTTGCACAAAAGAAGTCATCTTACCCATGGAAAGGAATAGTGCAATGGACTGAAGGTTTGTGTCCCCCCAAAATTCTTACATTGAAACCCTAACCCCAAAGTAATGGTATGAAGAGCTAGGGCCTTTGGAGGTGATTAGATCATGAGGGTGGAGTCCTCATGAATAAGATTAGTGCCCTTATAAATGAGAACTCCTAGAGAACTCCCTGTCTTTCCACCATGTGACCTGGTTTACAGCAACCCAAACTAAGATGAGCAGAGTGAGGTGAGAGCCCCTTTCCCCTCTGCAAACTCAATACAAACCCACAGTAACAACAATTCCGCAGTAAGTCTTTTCACCCCCAGGTTACTTGGTTTCCTCCCAAATGTGGCTCTCCACTTCAGTTTCCTTCTAGGTCTTTCTCTCCTTTGTCTTTCCTGGATTCTTTCCCTCTAAGTCTCTCCCTCTTCCTAATGCAGGGCAATTGTGTCACCTCTCATCCCTGCCAAACGTGCATCATCACCCCCACCAGCTACCAGGGCCCACCTTCTTGAGCAGGCAGTCAGATCATATGTGACAAAGAATATTTTATTACCATAGAATGGAGAGACTGATCATTTAAATAAGTATTAGAAGTGTGTTACAAAGTTGTTTGAAGAAACACTGTGTAAAATAACTACTCTTTTTGCTGGGGCCACAGTGAAGTTGGTGACGGAAGGTGTTCTTAATAACCTGGCAGGAATTCCCAAATCCAGGAAGAGTAGGAACCCATGTAATTACTATTTAGTAAAAACTGTGTGTAAACAGAATACAACCTAAGCACCTTAAATGATTTTTAAATCCATTTCAAATGCAGCTTTTGAAGTTACAGGATTCTTTGACTTATGTGAAGGATGTAGTCCATGTATAATTAAAATTTTGTTGCTGGGAATCTACCCCCCACTGATTGCCACATTTAAGCCACATGCATTTCCCACACAAACTACACCCTGGCACCAACATTTAGATATTTTTGTCATACTGTCAGAATGCACAGCAATCATTCCATCACTGGAAATCCAGAGCAAAGGCACAACGACACAACCATCCAGTCAGTGTTACAAAGAGAATCACCAAAATATAATGCCAAATTATATGCCAATTATATGTAACAATAAATCTATCTCTCTCATATGACCTCACTTTGGGACTCCCTCTTTCCATATATTCTGTATTATTAAGTATGAAGGGATGCTGAGCAAGCATATTTTTGTATTTTCCAAAAACTCTAAAATGCAAAAGTATTCCTTTTATAATTATGTGGTAGAGCCTTTACACAACGTATGCATATATCTGGGGCTATCTGGTAGACTTGTGGGGTCAGACTGACTTCCCAATCTGTATTTGCACAAAGAATCAAGAAGGCTTCTCAGAGAAAACAATGTGAAAAAGAGCCAAGAATGCGTCCTGACCCAGCAAACAAGCCATGGTCATTAGAAGACAGGGGTCATCCCGAGTGCATGTTGATGTGCACTTTTTGGATGTCTCTGTCAACTTTGGCTTTCTATATGAATTCTCTGAAGAAAGGGTGGTTAACACCTCTATTGCTGAATATTCTTTATGACATTGGGGCACAAGTCACCCAGGTTCCTCAATCCAGATGTAACACAAAAGCAACTATTCTTCCCCCATTCAAAATGCAACTGCTTTAGCACCAGAAAGAATCTGGGAGGAGACTGTAGTGCCCAGCAAGAGGATGTTGAGTCTGGAAATCACAGGGTTAGAGGCTGATCTGGGAAGCGAAGTGACTCCACAGAAGCAGTGGTTTTGCATAGTGATTCTCACAGAAGAAGTGAGAGTGTCCACTAGGAAGAGAGGTGCCAGGTGGACCCAGCAGTGGGGTCCAGAAGCAGTGTCAGATGCAGTGGGATGCCCAGCAGACATGGCAAGCTGCTAGTGGAAGAGAGTGCTGGGATAAGATGACTAAAACCCCAAGCCACATGGGAAGATGTGAGGCCCTCCTTTGGGACTCCCAGAAAAAGAAAACAAAACAAAAAGCCAGAAAGAATCTTCAGGACACTAGAGGAAAAGTTAGTAAAACACAGAGGTGAGGAAGTGCAGCTCACATTGTCTCACACAGGGTAGGCATTCAAACGTTTTCTCATACAAGTGTGAGTTTAGGTGTAAGTACAGCTGGTTTAGAATATGATAGAAAATGAGAGAGACTCACAATTATAAATGTATTCTCTTAATAATGTTACAATCTGTCTTAAGGAAATTTCTATCTGCTGATCCTTTCTCTGCCCTTTATGGCAGTGGTTAATCAAACCATGTGTAATGGAGTCCTGGGATTCAACTGGAAATGCCTTAGACAGAAAGTGGAGGTCTGTGGGAGGGGCTCGTGTGTGATTCCATCATGATTTTGCTGGGGGGAAAAAATCTCAAGACAAAGTCACTGCTCAAAGAGATAAAGAAGATGTGAGATATATATATATATATATATATATATATATATATATATGCATGTATGACAGAATACGACTCAGAGATCAAAAAGAATGAAGTCTTTCCATTTGCAACAACATGGATGCAACTGGAGTGTATTATGCTAAGCGAAATAAGGAAGTCAAAGAAAGATGAATACATGCTTTCACTCTTATGTGGAATTTAAGAAACGAAACAGACAAACATCGGATAAGGGAAGCAGAAATAAGATAAAAACAGATAGGCAGGCAAACCATAAGAGACTCTTAAATACAGAGAACAAACTGAGGGTTGCTGGAGGGGTGTGGAGTGGGGGGGAAGGGCTAAATGGGGGAGGGGCATTAAGGAGGGCACTTGCTGGGATGAGCACTTGGTGTTGTATGAATTTAGTGATGATTTAGAATTTAGTGATGAATCACTAAATTCTGCTCCTAAAACCATTATTACACTCTATGTTAACTAACTTGGATGTAAATTAAAAAAAAAAAGACAAAGTTACTGCTTCATGGTAATATAATTCTAGATAACTCATTCCCCAAAACAATAACCCTTAAAATATTTGAAGACAGTCGTCACCTCTCTGCTTAGTCTCTTCTCCCAAGGCTAAACACCTCAGACATCTGCTTCTCAGATAAGCAGGCCTCAGCCGCTTCATCATGTCAGTTGCTTTCTTACATTGCCCTCTGGTTAGTTAACCTGTGTCCTTTTGAATATGTGTGTGGATGAATCACAATTCACAGGACTTGACTTTGATGTGTTTTCTTTTTTTAGCTTTGTATTATCTGCAATTCATTTTATCGTACTCATGAGCCCCTGTTCCTGATCATAGGGGGGAAAATTAAACTTTCCAGATAAATCTATTTCTTCAAATTTAAAATTCTGCTACAATACACATCTCTATAACATCAATTACTATCCATGATCAGTTAATAAGATGATGTCAGTATAATGCAGAAATCGCTTTGATTCATACATGATTTCTGCTGGGCAAGGGAAGCAGAACTAGCATTGTAATCATCAGCAAGGAAGGAAAACACCCTCAGCTTAATGGTTGTGTAAGCAGGAGCCTTTTAAGCTGCACTTTAAGAAAATTAAAAGCAGGTATCTTCTAAAGAATTGTGGGTCTTTGTTTGCTTGTTTTGAATGAGTATCTATACCCAGGACACCTCCCCCTTGCTCAGGACTCCATGGTCACCTGCCTTGTCTCACCACAACAAGGTTATACCTTTGCAATATTTTTTCTCAGAATTTTGATTCCCTGAGGCAGCCTGAAGCCACTGGTCCACCTGCCTGCCTGGGCAGTCACGTTCTCCCTGAAATACACACTATTGTTTTGTTAGTGCTCTGGTTTTGAGTGGTTTGCCCTTAAACTTATTTTTCCTACAAATCTTGCTATTCTTTCTGAGCAATTGTACAGATTGAGAAGTTTTTCAGGCACAGGTACATGGAGTTATAGCAGAAAGACCCATGTCTCATTCAGGTCAATATTCAATAACTCAAAGTTTAAATTCTCCGGGTAAGAGTGTTTTTCCCCTCAGAAAGGAATCCCTACCTCTGTCCTCCGTGGGTTTGTAAGTTCAGAGGTAGCTTTTATATCCTAATGGCAGTGGAGATGCACAAAGGCTTCTGATTTCATTCTGTGGTACCTCTGGGTCGTCAGTGTCCTCCTGTCTACATGTCCTCTCCCACCTGGTTTCTGGTCCTCTGGCTGGCGTAGGGTACCCCATCCTTCCTAGCATCTTCCTAGATGTTGTGTAAGCTCCACTGCTGAAAACCCTGGTCCTTCCTATGGCCCTCCCTCAGTTGCAAAGTCCCAGCAGTGTGCCCTCTTCCACCTGACCACAGACCTTGCCTGGTCTGCTGGCTTCCCAGCCCATCTCCATTCCTCTACTGGAAGAGGCAAGAATCTCTGGTTGCATTGCTTAGTCTGTGCAGGATGCAGTTGCCCATGACCACTAGCCCAGATCCTTCCATCTAGATGCCTCCTTCTACCGTGCTGCTCTTCTGATCTGCACTGTGTCAAACAGCTTGGCAGGAACTTTTGTTATGTCTTATCCTCCGCCATTCCAAAATATGCCTTCTCTGAGGGTTCTGCCACAATCCACACTTGATATGTGAAGAGAAACATGTGAAAGTTTGAAACCCCTCTTGTGTCTCAACAAAGATTGGCTTTCAAGATTATTTTCTCTCTGTAGGTTCAAGAAAAGTCAAATTTGAGTTCTGATACTGAAAAATATTTTTTCCCATTTTTATAGGCTGTTATTTTTCTTTCCCCTGAAATGATGAGTGGTGACCTGTGATTTGGGGTAAAGGAGCTCTGGGACGCCGAGGAGCTCAGAAGTAGCAGGAATCAAAATTCTTTGGTTTGGGGGCACCTAGATGGATCAATAGGTTAAGTGCCTGACTTCAGCTCAGGTCATGATCTCGTGGTTAGGGGATCAAGCCCCAAGTCAGGATTTGTGCTGGCAGCTCACAGCCTGGATTTTGCTTCAGATTCTGTGTCTTCCGCTCTCTGCCCCTCCGGTGCTCGTGCTCTGTTTCTCTCTCTCCCTTTCTCAAAAACAAATAAATGTTAAAAAAAATACTTTGGGAGTGCCTTGGTGGTTCAATCTGTTGAGCATCCGACTTCAGCTCAGGTCATGATATCACAGTCTGTGGGTTCGATCCCCGCATCAGGCTCTGTACTGACAGCTCAGAGCCTGCTTCAGATTCTGTCTCCCTCCCTCTCTGCCCCTCCCCCCTTATGCTCTGTCTCTCTATCTCTCAAAAATAAATAAACATTTAAAAAACTTAATTAAAGGGACACCTGGGTGGCTCAGTTGGTTAAGCATTGGACTTCGGCTCAGGTCATGATCTCAGGGTTTGTGGGTTGGAGACCCACATCGGGCTCTGTGCTGACAGCTCAGAGCCTGAAGCCTGCTTCGGGTTCTGTGTCTCCCTCTCTCTCTGCCCCTCCCCTGCTAATGCTCTGTCTCTCTCTCTCTCTCTGTCTCTCTCTCTCAAGAATAAACGTTACATTTTTTTTTTAATTTAATTAAAACATACTTTGGTTTGATATGTTTCAAAAGTTCACCAAGGTTTCATGTGATGTCCACAACTGAACATGTAGGTCTGACCAACAGAGTTCAGTAGGACTAGAACTGAGAGTAAGCTGGCCTCTATAATGGGCATTCCTTTTGTACCACACATGTTAGGTTTTTGAGTCATGTGACTGATTTAAGTAGCTTTTGGGAATGGAGTGCCCACACTAGTAGTTTTCTGGGCCAAAGATGCTGTTGGGATTTCTCCATCTGCTGTTTTCATTGCCATGAGGAATCTACCCCTGCTCCAGCTGTGGCCCTGGGGATCTATTACTTTTATTTGTTCTGTTACCTTAGTAGCAAAGTACCTTTGCTCACAGGACTTCCCTGCAGATGCCAAGCACAGGGAACAAATGATACAGTGTTATCTGTTATAGTGGGCCCAGAGCTTTCCCACACTGGGCACCGTGGCCAAGGAGAACCTGACCGTTTAGTAGGGAAGGCTGATATGCCACTTGCTAAAGTTATCCAGCCAGTCTGCTCTGCTCCCCATTGGGTACCTTCTAGCACCTATGCCTGCTCCATGCCTTTGCAACCTGACTAAATACTCTTGTTATTTATTCTTTGTTTTCAATTAATAAACTTCTAGGGGCATCTGCGTGGCTCAGTCAGTTGAGCATCCAACTCTTGATTTTGGCTTAAGTCATAATCCTTGGGTCGTGGGATTGAGCCCCACATTCAGCTCCAGGCTGAGCATGGAGCCTGCCTGAGATTCTCTCTCTCTCTCTCTCTCTCTCTCTCTCTCTCTCTCTCTCTCCCCAGCCCCGCTCTGCCCCTCTCCTCTGCTCCCACTCGCTCTCTCTCAAATAAAGATAAGTAAATAAAAAATAATAAAAATAATATTCTAGAAGAGGGCTTTGACACCTAGAAAAGGATATACCAAATGCAAATGTACAATACATAAGGTTCTCCACTCTTTGTGTGAATTCCATAATTTCTTCTACATCTACATAGTCTATGCACTGATGGTAAACATGGAGTAGCCAATACAAAAGGATGGGAGAGATGGGGCAAAGATTTACTCAGACCTCTGAGGAAGCCTGGAGTATTTTGTCTTCCACTCTTTGTAAGTCAGATTTCTACTGTCAGTTCTCTACACTACAGCCAGATAGTCATTTCACAGTGTAAATCCTGCCACACATCACTCCTCTACTCAACCGTCCAATGGCGGGGTGCCCGGATGACTCAGTTGGTTAAGCCACCCACTAGTGATTTCGGCTCAGGTTATGATTTCACAGTGTGAGATCAAGCCCCACATCCAGATCGGGGCTGGGCATGGAGCCTCCTTAAGATTCTCTCCCTCTCTTTCTGCCCCTCCCCTGTTCATGTTCTCTCTCTCTCTCTCTCAGTCTCTCCAAAACACAACAAGAACAACAAAACTGTCCCATGGCTTCTCAGCACAGTTACAACATAATTGCATTCCTTACTCTGGTCTGTGAGGTCACATATCATCTCACCCCTGCTTCTCTCTTGAACTCCACCTCCTACTCATTATACCTTGGCACACTGGCCTTTTGCCCATCATGTCTGTTCCTGCCTCGGAGCCTCTGCCCTTGATCTTGCCTCTTCCTGAAACACGCTTCCCTCAGAACATCTCATAGTCTACTTTCTCATTTGAAGGAAAAATTTCCAAAATTCTCTTGGTTCACATGACCTTACTGCTCAGTAATCGCTTCACGTGGATTATAGGACAAAAGAAATACCTAACAGTTTGATGTAATTAGTTCAGGCCAAACGATATAAGTATTTATGTCCTAACAATTTAGTAGCCATTTGAAAAACAATAATACACATACATTGAAAATAAATTGTATTTCTTTTATAAATAACCAGAATTAATCACTGCATTAGTTTTCTAGGGCTTCTACCTAGGGCATTTTTCAAGGTCACAAATTACCACATATTAGGCCACTTAAGACAACAGAAACTTACTCCTCATGGTTCCAGAACCCAGAAGTCTGAAACCAAGGTGTCTTCAGGACCATATTCTTCTAGAGTCTCTGTAGGAGAATGTACTCCATGCTTCTCCTATATTCTGGTAGCTGGCAGTCCCTGGCATTCCTTGGCTTATGGCAACATTACTGCCATCTCTACCTGTCTTCACATCACCTTCTCATCTTTGTATCTCTAGGTTGAATCTCCTGCTTCTCTCTTATAAGGATACTTATAATTGTTTTTAAGGTCGGTCCATCCAAATAATCCAGTACAAATTCACCTTCTCATCTTTGTATCTCTAGGTTGAATCTCCTGCTTCTCTCTTATAAGGATACTTATAATTGTTTTTAAGGTCCATCCAAATAATCCAGTACAAATTCACCCTCTCCTGTCCTTAACTTAATCACATCTTTTGCCATATAAGGTGATATTCACTCTTTTGCCTAATGAGGTAATATTCACAGGTTCCAGGATTAACAAGGGAATATATCTTTGGGGGTTCATTTTTTCCACCTGCCACACTTACTAGTGGGATGTGTGTACCTTTGTGCACTACACAACTCCTCAGACCCTGGAATCACATTGGGCCCTGTGTCTTCTTAATTTTTACTCAACACTTGCTTTTTATCATAACAACAGCCTAAAACTCAGCTTTGCAAAGATAAATATCACCACTGAAGAAATGGAGCATAATCTAATATTGGAACTGTGAGAACTAATGCAAGCTAGTAGCTCATGTGGTAACTACTAGATGTTGAGTATTTTCCCCCAAAACTTTGATAAAGTGTCCTGTGAGTTCACTGAAGCACTCCATGGCACTTTAAAACACAATGTGGGAACTCTGGCTTTAAGGTACTTCTTTTGTTTGGGTGTTTGGGTGTTTGTTTGAAAGAGAAAGAGAGTGGGGGAAGGGCAGAGGAAGATGGAGAGAAAGAATCCCAAGCAGGCTCCACACTCGGTACGGAGACTGACACGGGGCTTGATCTCAAGACCATGAGATCATGACCTGACTTAAAATCAAGAGCTGGATGCTTAACTGATTGAGCCACCCAGGCACCCCTTTAAGGTATATCTTCAATGGCACTCTTCAGAAAGACTGTTGCTTACCAATGTGTCAGTACTCTGCCCATTCATTCTGCTATAGTTTTCTTCATAGCATTTAGCATCTTCTTATCTTACATTGTAAATTTCTTATTGTCGGTTTCTCTACTCTGAAGTAAGTTCTTTGAGATCT
This sequence comes from Prionailurus viverrinus, assembly GCF_022837055.1. Lineage (NCBI taxonomy): Eukaryota > Metazoa > Chordata > Mammalia > Carnivora > Felidae > Prionailurus > Prionailurus viverrinus. The sequence goes on from NC_062567.1 coordinate 66,379,315, forward strand.
GAGACGTCTGTCTTCTTCACCACTGTGCTCTCAGTCCTTAAAGCAGAACCTGGCACAGAGTAGGCACTCAAGCAATATTTACTGATTGAATGCATAAAACATAGGAAAGGAGACCTGTGGTCCCCATATGACAACAAGTAAGTTACAGGTGATAGATTTTCTCCATGTGATTTTCAGGTATATGTCTTCTGATTCTATTCATTTCCATCTTTAAAAAGTGTGTGAACTCTGAATGCATAGCCTCCTTAAGTTTCCTCAACAATATAAAATTTATTTCTCTGAATTGTGGCTCTATGGGAAAGTTGGTTGATCCCATAGTGAGAAAGTAAAAATGTAAGAACATTCACTTAGAGTTGCCCTACCCATGACGGAACAAAGAATGGCAACCTAAGGGCTAAAATCAGGACTCTGTGAAAGAACAGTTGGAAGTTTATGTTGGAGAGTAAACAGCAAAGGAATGGAAGCTTCGGGAGAGGCCCTGCAGGAGTTTCCCAGGTAGCCTCCTTCTCTGTCCCTAAATATGCAATTTTCCTTCCAAATAGCCTGCCTATCAGAGAGCATGGGCCTGACATCCAGAGCTGTGTTGTTAGGAGCTAAAATGTGTTTTTATAAAGTTTTAAAAAACTATTAATATCTTGTATTGTATTCATTTTAGTAGGTGATTTCATTTCAAATGAAATAATCGCCTATTTTTTTTTTTTTTTTGGTTAGCTTTGATTTCATTGGAACCAATACTACAGTAAGGACATGGAGGCCTCAGGCCGTGAAATAGCTGGTGTGTTCACTCATCTGTTGAGTCTTTTTCTCCATATCCCCTTGAAATGACGGGGAAGAAACTGTATGACAGAATGAATTCATTAGTGACAAAATGAAACCAAGATAGGATTTTGCCCTCGGCACTGAACTCATGGAGCCCAAGAAATAAACTCTAACGAAAGTGCGTGATCTGCCTAACGAGGAAGTAAGGGTATTTGGCAAGGGTGCCGAGACCTAAGACAGAAGCCAAGTTTGAGGCAGGTCTAGGAAAGATACAGAAGGGAACAATAATGAGTAAGGAAAGGCAGTGAAATAGGAAAGAAGTGAAAAAAGAATGAAGCCCTGTATTCTCAGAGTCAAGTTGCCCTGCTCAGGTGCCCTGCCAGGAAATCTATTGTGGGATGTGTGTCCCCAGCTATGCAGACTCTTCAAGCAGTTCTCTTCAGAAGAGAAGCTTCTGGGGGCACCTGGGTGGTTCAGTTGGTTGAGCGTCTGACTTCGGCTCAGGTCCTGATCTTACGGTTCGTGCGTTCAAGTCCCATATGGGGCTCTGTGCTGACAGCTCAGAGCCTGGAGGCTGCTTCAGATTCTGTGTCTCCCTCTCTCTCTGCCTCTCTTCAGCTCATGCTCTGTCTCTCTGTCTCAAAAATAAATAATAAATATTAAAAAAAGAAGAGGGAGAGAGAGAGAGAGAAGCCTCTGGAGTCAGAGTCACAGACACCAGCTATCTGTCTTCACCAATACACCTTGCCACTCACGGAAATGAATGAAAAACAGAAGAGCATTTGATACCCAACAAAATCCAAAAGAAAAGAATAAAGACCAAGAGGAACAAAAAGAACAACTAATCTGAGAAACAATGAAGGAATATGACTTTAAAAACAACATTTTAAAAAATATTCAAGAAGATATCACATCCTGGAGCACCTGGGAGGCTCAGTCAGTTAAGTATCCGAACTTTGGCTCAGGTCATGATCTCACAGTTCATGAGTTCGAGTCCCACATCAGGCTCTGTGCTGACAGCTCAGAGTCTGGAGCCTGCTTCAGATTCTGTGTCTCCCTCTCTCTCTGCCCCTCCCCCAGGCATTTCTCTCTGTCTCTCAAAAATAAAAATAAATGTAAAAACAAACAAACAAAAAGAAGATATCTCATCCTTAACACGAGGACAAGGATGAACTGCCATGAAAAAGGATCAATCCAAGAGCAAGAAAGATTGAAGTAATGGATGAACTAAATGATAATACCAAAGTGGTAAAAGACAAGATTAGAGATACACAAAATAGAGTTGAGGAAATTCTCCAGAATGGAGAACAAAAAGACAAATACTGGAAAATATGAGAGAAAAAATGACTATGGTGATACATTTTCAGAATTCAATATTCATTTGATAAGTTCCAAAGTCACAAAACAGAAACAATAGTGTATAAGATATATATATAATATATAATCATAATAAATATTAAAATTATAAATAGTAAAATGAGATGATAAAATAAATAATAAAGATAATAATAAGAAGGAATTTGCATTAGCTGAAAAAACCATGGTTCTAAGATTCACACAACCATCTCCTGTTGAAATTTCAAGGTACTGGGGTGCCTTGGTGACTCAATTGGTTAAACACCCAACTCTTCATTTCCGCCCAGGTCATGAACTCACGGTTCATGAGTTTGAGCCCTACATCAGGCTCTGCTCTGTCAGTGTGGAGCCTGCTTGGGATTCTCTCTCTGCCTCTCCTCTGCTTGGTCTCTCTCTCAAAATAAATAAACAAACTTATAAAAGAAAAGACATTTCAGGGTAGGGTAAACTAAAGGTCTGAGAAACTTCCAAAAAGAAAAAGAAAATAGCTAATAAAGTAAGGCTGCAAAATTAGGAGCAGGGTCGAGAGTGGAAAGTTCTCTTAAATCTAGAAATTTATATATACAGCCAAATCATTAACCAAGTGTGAGGATTTTTGAGTGTCTCTGATGTGGGATATCACAAATTTTAAAACCCATGTTCCATATTTGAAAAAAATATTCACAAGTGTATACCAGCAAAAGTAAAAAACAAACACAAAGCATCTGACAAAGAAATTGTATGGACTATTTGGAACAAGAGCAACTTTGACACAGAAATAGGAAAGGAAATGAGACAGAAAACAAAAGAAATTTCTTAGGCTGACAAACTTGGAAGACTTTATAGCAAATAGCAAAAATTTAATTTGCTAAATCATATTTTCATCCACCTGTATCTAATTGTTCTACTTAGTTCTGGAGTAAATAATAGTCATATAATTATAGTATCAAAATGTTAATTATTTTTGTTTTAGAACCAACCATATATAGACATAATATAAAAGATTAAGTTATAAGTGCAGAACTGCAGGACAGAATATAAATGTTATAAATAATGTACACTAAAATCAGTAAATAGATGGAGAAAACAAGGTGAAGAATTACATAAGTACACTACATTGATCATCTTTCATAGGAAAGTCAACATATAATGTTTAAAATTTGAAAATTAAGAAATAGAAGCATAAGAATATTATTTCAACATACAAAGAGAACCTCCAGAAGCACTGAAAGATGACGAATCTACCCACCATAGTACCCTCCAGGAACTAAGACCGGGGACAAGGACACAGAACAGCAAGACAAGGATATTCTACTTTTCACTTTATACTGTCTTGTCCCGTTCAAATCATTTACCGTTTGGATGCATTCATTCCATTATTTAGTACAAAAAATATGGAAAAGGAACCATTATGCATGAAAAGCATACTCTTAATCCTGAGTGCAAATATTTTGGCCATTTAAACAGAAAAATGAAATAAGTCCCACTATATTCTTAAAACCTTATTGTTATAAATCCTGAGTTTTTAGAATAAAGTCTAGGCATTTTTGCAGCAGGATCCCAAGTAGCCACAGGGACCATGAGATCTGTATTCCAACCACTATTTGCTGCTTTAGATTGTGACATGGAAGGCATTGGCTAAAATATGCAGTGGTCTTCAGGAGCAAGGTAACTGATGGTTAACCCTTTGTTAAATGATTAAATATTCAGCACAAATTGGTCCATCAGATTACCTGGTGAGTCACAAGGGTACCTAAAATTAATTGGATTTTGGTTTGGAGAAAAATGAGATAGTAAAAGGGAAGAGCCACCCTAGAGAGAATGCCCCATTAGGGACCAAGAAAATGCCATAGCATCATTTGACACCTAAAAGGGAAAAAAGATCAGGAAGAAGTTACCTGTCTCACAATATTGCTTTGGGTTAGCCCTGACTGAAAACTTTGACAAAAGCTAAAGTCTCAGTTGAGTTTTGAACGTCAATTTTTAGGTCACTTCACTAAAAATACCATTGACTGCATTGCGCAGTCCTCTAAAACAAAGCTTCATCCAGTCATTCTCAAACACTAGGGCAGTCATTTAGGAGTAATAGTGACCAAAGGCAGATATTTTGTAAATAGCAAAGCTGACCCCAAAGCACATTTTGCAATGAATCTTTTATAAGAATGAAGATTATCAAAAGTGCGGTACAAGTTATTGAAGTACTATTCACTCCATATTAGGTAATTGCTATTAAAGCCTTGAGGGATAAAAATATTTACCAACCTGCTGGTATGTTAGTTTTTAGTGTAATTGTACAAGATCATTTGCACAGAGCTCTTTCCATTTACGGCCTCCATGTCTTTTTTTTTATTATTCTTTTAAAATTCATTTCAGCTGTGTAACAGGACCTTGCTGGATACCAACAGCAAAGTCAATCTGAGGATGACACTTAACACAGGAAGAAAATAGGTGACAAACACAGACCAAGGGTGTTAATATAAATAACATGTGATCGCTTGAATGAGAAAATATATTAATAAAGGGACTGAAATTTCCATCCTTCATATTTATCCTAATGCACAAGAAAAAGTAGGTGTTGGACAAGCTTGATCCTGAGATGCCTCTAAAGCTAAGTTGCACGTTGACTTAATGGGCAAGAGAGGAAACAGAAAGGCATCTTGCTGACAAACAAAAAGAAGACTTTCCCAGAGCTCTCAATCTAGTGACAACTGACAGAGCAGGAGCTGGCTGCGTAAAAAAACTCTCAACCTCCATCCAGCTCCTTCTGAGGTCCCATGTTGTCCTGTAAAGACATCTAGCACTTCCCAGTTGCCTCTACAGTTTACCTTGTAATTGTGTTTTCTTTTATGTTTCAGAGATCCTCATGTGGACTTTGGGGACTCACCTGTAACCCAGGTAATCGGGAGAATTCCTAAAGAATAAATCCCCAAGAAAATAGACTATCTGGCTGACTCCATAAAGATGACAAAATTTAAAGCAAGGGAAATTCTTGTTCCTCTATTATTCCTATTTATTTTAATTTCCATTTTGAAAGCAAACGGGACATTTTCTCTTAGCATCTCTCCTTTAGTACAACAATGACATAGCTTTAAAATTGGCTACAACTGATTCATTTGCACCCATGTTTCTCTGACTCTTTCCCTGTATAGTTGTCTGCATAGGGTCTGAATTTCTGTATCATATTTATTGAATAATTCACCACACACCAATGCCAGCATCTCGTGAGCACATGAGAGCTCTGCTAATTACAGATCTAAAGCATTCATTAAACTATTCTGAAACATGGCAAGTACCACTCTATCACATAAAATAAGGCACAGGGTATACACACATGCCTGCTTGTTTAGTAGTAATATGGATTTTAGTGTGCACTTGTCACCCACATTAGGTTCTCATTATTGTCCTGCTCGCCCTAATTCAGTGATGTATCATCTTCCTGCATTTGTCTAAATCAGTTCAGCAGCAGATAAATCAAAGCTTTTCTTGCCCTTGCCCTTCCAAGCTGTTCAAGTCATCCATCTGACCATGGAGGAAAGGAAATAATCACTTGCTTGGGAGAAGAAAATATCTGCATTAACTCTAGAGTAAACCACCTCTGCATCAATGGGTGCAAATACGCATGTGGGGTGTGTGTGTGTGTGTGTGTGTGTGTGTGTGTGTGTGTGTGTGCACATACACATAAACGTGGAAGTCACACATCTTGGGGGCAGATTCTGAAAGAAAAATATCAAAGTGCCAAAATGTTGGGTTTTTTTTCCTTTTAGAAAAGAGAAAAGCCGGTTTCAATTCTCTTCTTACAAGAAGAGAGTACATCCAACATTTCAAAAGCCATAGAAGATCCTATTTTTATAGCCGCATGAGCTGTAAGAGCTGGAAATTAATTGGTTCTTTAACTGGCAAACCCTTTGACAGACAATATACCCTGGTATTCAGAGGCCTAATACATTTTTCTCTTTGTGGTTCAACAGAGGAAGAATCATAAACCAGGAAAGACATCCTGGGTAGACCTAAAGAAGGCAGAGCCCCCTCTTGCCCCTTTTATTCCCTTTCTTTAAACCATCCCCACTTTTTGATATTTTTTTGCACTTTTTTTTTCCTTTGGAGCTTTTGCTTCTTTTTCTAGGGAGTACATTACAAGAAAAAAATTATGAAAAGGAGGTCTAGGGCTGTGACAAGGGAGACCAGAATGCAGCAGTCCCCACCCCGCCTCTACCTGCCTTCCAGGAAGGAAGCTGCAGAAAAGGGGTCCAGGGATCTGTTCCATTTCCAAGGTCTCCGTGAAGACAGGAGCTACATCAACTCTTCCTGTGCCTGCAGAATCAACTCCGCTGTTAGAGAATTTGCTTGCATGCGAGAAATGAAACCAGGGCATTTGTCTTCTCTCACATTATACAGAGCATCCTGCAAAACCCCATGTTTCTAGAAACAATAGAGTCAATGGACAGGAGTCTTCCTGGGATTTCTAAGGGATCTAAGCATGCTTCTCTGAACTGGTTTTACTGTGTCACTTGTGTACTAGATAGAATCTAGGTTGAATTTTTCAAACTAGAATTTTGAATTTCTTTTCCTAGAAGCAAAAGTTGCAGAATGTGGTTGTACCTTCTATTTATTTCAATTTATAATTTGAGTAAAAATAGTACTCTCTCCCCACCCTACCTATTCTTTTTATTATTATGTGGTAAAACCTTGGATTGTGAGTAACTTGCTCTGTGAGAATTCTGCAAGATGAGAAAACCTTTCTAATAAATTTTAACTTGATAAACGAGTGATGTCTTGCAATATGAGTAGTACATGATGCTGAACATCACATGATCGCAGCTGAGCCAATAGTTTTCGAAATTCACTTTGATATACAAGTGCTTTGGATTACAAGCATGTTTCTGGAATGAATTATGCTTGCAGACTAAGGTTTTGCTGTATATATTTGTCTACCTATGTTCTTTCTCCCTTTTTTTTAAGATTTTATTTTTTAGAGCAGTTCTAGGTTCACAACAAAAATGAGAGAAAGGCATAGAGATTTCCCAAATGCCCAACACAGGCATACCTTCCTCCATTATGAACATCCTCCACCAGAGTGGTGTTTATCTGTTACAATTGAGGAACCTACATTCACATGTAATTGCCCAAAGTCCATAGTGTACATATAGTTCACTCCTGGTGTGGTGCATTCTACAGGTTTGGGCAAATGTATAATGGTATGTGTCCTCCATTATGATATACAGGGTATTTTCCCTGCCCTAAAAATCCTGTTGTCTGTCTATTCAGACTGCTGCCCTAACCCCATCCCTAGCAACCACTGGTCTTTTCACCATCTCCTTAGTTTTACCTTTTCCAGATATGATATACTTTTCATCATACAGTAAGCATGTAGATTTCTCAGATTGATTTCTTTCACTTAGTAATATGTATTTAAGTTTCCTCCAGGTGTTTTCATGGCTTCATAGCTCATTTCTTTTTAGCACTGAATAATATTCCATCATTTGGATGTACTGCAGTTAATTTGCCCATTCACCTACTAAAGGACATCTTCTTTGCTTCCAAGTTTTGGCAATTATGAATAAAGTTGCTATAAACATCTGTGTGCTGGTTTTTGTGTGCACAAAAGTAAATACCAAGGAATGGAAATGCCAAGTCATGTGGCAAGAGTATGTTTAGTTTTGTAAGAAATCCCCACCACTGTCTTCCAAAGAGGTTGCACTGTTTCGCATTCCCACCAGCAATGAATGAGAGTTCTTGTTGTTCCACATCATCACCATTATTTGTTGTTTCCGAGGCACCCTACTTATTTATTTTTGATATAAATTATTAATTTTCTCATCTATAAGCCTAACTTTTTGAAAGTTAGGCATTAGAAGTAATGTTATATACTTTCTTTTTTAAGTTTTCATGTGACATATCTATAGGTACAGTATTGGATACACAAACATATACATTCTCTCTTGCCCTGGTTTTGGAAGGACTTCTTGTTTCCTTATGATTTCAATATCCCCAGGCTCATTGCCTCTGTATTATTCCCTTTGTATACTAATTCCATCTTCTCTTCCTTGTCATAAGAAATTCTGTTATATTTCATTAAACATTACTCAGAGGAGCAAAAGCCTGGATAACCTTGGAGGTTCATTTCCTCCTTTGATTTGGTAGTAAGGAGAGAGCTGGCTCAACAGATCTGAGTTAGCACAAGAGAACAGGCTGATGTATAGCATCACAGGGTCCGTGTTCCCATCTATGGGGTGTTGGTCATGATGCATGCAGCCCCCCTCTGCTCAGCATAAACTGTGGGATAACAAGATTTTGATGGACTGTATGCACTCAGCTACTTTTCTGCTTATAAACTTTTCCTCAATAGAATCTATTTTGTCTCTGCAGCCCCAGAGCTCTGGTGGTCTATTTCCTGACCCCCTCCTCACACAATCCCTGCAATCTCTACCTGGTAGCTCTTTACCTGGTTTTCCATGAGGCATTCCTCATGGTCTACAGGAGTGGTATATAAACTGTCTTGTACAAATTTCTCAGGCTAATCCCATGGCAAACATCTTAATAGCATTAATGCTTATTTCAAACAATGACCTTGTTTCTGATTTGAGCAGTTTTCTGACCGTATCCTCCACCTGTGAATCATCAAAGCAAGTTGGGTTCTTACAATAATTTGGGGGTTACGAGCACAGAACTGAAGGAATGAGCAGTGCCGGTGTTGTCTTGCCACAGTTGTCCACAGATTAAGAACATTTGACTCTGGCTACCCACATTTCTTCCCTTGTTCTCCCTTTACCAGTTAGCTCATTCTCTTGACCTAGGGCAAGCATGTGTGCTGGGGACAGGGTGGGATGATAACGTATGCTAGT